>NW_020449719.1:90654-102705 GCF_003343035.1 Apteryx rowi | reverse complement strand
TCCAGAGTCCTTAGTGCACTTTGTATCTGGAAACTCCTTATTTAGCACACAGACAGAACTACATTAGTGGTCCATGAAGTTCCAGCAAAGACTTAAGATAAAACTGACTCACTTGTGCAAATAAATAAAACAGGTGGATAATTACAGCTCATTAAGTTCAAGACTGCAGAGAAAATAATTGATCATTTAAAATAATGCTTCAAACTTTTTTTGTTAAGTATTTTAAATTAAAAAATGTGGAAGGAGTTTTGTACTAGAAAGCATATCGACGAGGTCAGTAGTTAGGTATATTTACTCATGGCTGTGGAAACAATGTAAAGTCAGTGGATCAGCATAATTAATAAGATTATATTTGTTTCTTTAGTCTCTATCATAATGTGTGTCAGTGCATCCACTGCCAGCAATGGATAAGATTCATAAACAGAAAGAAAAAACACTATCTCCTGTTGTTCAAGCATTCAAAACTTCTAACCACTAATGTGGCACATTTATTCAGATGCTACTTCATTTATTCAGCTTTGAAGACTTAAACACAGTCCAGGTTTTAACTTTTGCAAAAAGAACTTGTTATTTAGGATACTTGCTTATTGCAGTATATACATCTTTAAATAAGAAACTGTTTTTGCAGTACTCAGATTCCATACAATACTGTAAGCTTACAAAAGTAGAACTGTACTGGCTTCCTTTAGACACTGCAAGTTGTGTTTTTATGTACTTCAGTTTCTCTAATTGACTTGGAGTATTTAACTCCAAGGATACAGAAGAGAACAATGTATCTTTACCATGTTAAAATGATGATTCTCTATGCATTTCCTGTACTTTATTATATATTCTTATACAGTTTTCAGTGAGTGGCAGCTGGGGCCATCAACTTGTGGCATTTGCATAACATTATCAAGASAACTTTTTGATGTTCCAGAATTACCGCTTTGAAATGTCATGATTTTGTTACACAAAGAAAAGCAAAATTTGCAGTTCTGCAAAAAGTTATACAATCTCTTACAAATTTGTACTTCTTATAGAGAGATAGCTCTAAAGACCTAGAAATTGCAACTCTTGAAGTACATCTACTATTTTCCTACACTTCTGTACTATTTAGAGCTTGGCAACAAAAATGGAGGTAACTTTTCTACCAAGAAACTCCAGCTATAACTTTGTCAGAAAATTACTGACACAGTAATTTTATTAGTTGTTACCAAATATCTACTTTTAAAGCATGCGGAATTTAGTTCAGAAAAATTAATCTTTGGCCTGGATTTCTTATGGTATTTGAGAACAAAAATATGGAGAACAGTTTGTGGGGTATACGATCTACTTAAACAGTTTTAAGTTTTATATAGAATCATCAAAGAAGAACTCCAGTGAACTGATGTGCTTTTCAAAAAACACATTTGGTCTAAATATAACAATTTCACTAAAAGTCATCAAAACCCACAACATCTAAAAGAATGCATTTGTGTTTTGAAATCGAAGCACTTCAAAATCAATTTCCCTATATTAGCATAAGTATCACAATATGAAACAAAAAAACCTGAAAGATATCCTGATTTGTATACAATCTACCTTCATCTTTATGTATATTCATATACATAGATACATACATACACACATAGTGATATTTGGTGCTACTTAAAATGAAGCAATATTGCAAATATTTCCTAAATTCAGTGWACTCAATCTGCCAGAGCCCCATATAGAAAGCTGTTAGTATAGGATCAAAGAAAGACTCCTTACATCTAAGGTTTCAACTCTGTACATATGGAAATCCTGGCAGTAGAGATTTTAGAACATTTCTAAACGTGGAGCAGAGGATCGGCTCTAATACATATTCAGTCTTCTCCCTGATATTCAGAAGTGCCAAGCATTCAACAACAACTGCTTCAATAATGAAAAGAGTCTGTTATGGCTCGTGCTTTAAATTTGGAGAAGACAGAGAGAAAACAACTCCTGTAAGATTCACTCTGGGAACTTATTAGAGCCCTTTTATCAGTATGCACTGAATTACATGTTTACAGAGTCTTTACATGAGTAATCTCTTTTTAGACAGCGTATCATTACTCAATATCCTGGTTTGTAAAGAGACATCACTGTAACAGAACTTCATGAATTAGCCAGTCAGATGTTTCTTAAATCAACAATAAAATATGCCCTTGTCTTTCTGCTTTCAAGTACTATGGTTGCAAGTGTGTGAGGCATTGGTAATTTTAGGTACAAATCTTTTTTAAAACTTAATTATTTTTATTTTTTACAAAGAATTATAAAATGTATATAAGATGATGAAAAACTCATTTATCCTTTTAAGATTTTTATCCCTAGAGAACTTCTTGAAAAACATTATTTGAAAAATAAAAATCATAGACTCTGCAAAGTACAAAAATTTACATCTTTGCACAGTTCCTGTGCTTTAGTTGTACTGTATTCATTATATACATATATACTAATTTGTGCTTTTAAWTACACAAGTTTATACTAAACTTATAAAATTAAGTCAGAGATAACTACGCAAAAAGGATCTGGGAATAGCAGGAAACTCAACAAAACCATAAGTTAAAAAAAAATCTAAAATATACCATTTTAGTGAGCCTACTTCAGAGTAGGCTATCAATATTACAATTTGCTAAACTAACGCCAAATGTTTACAGCTAAAAATGAGTTTTGTCTGCCTCCAACTCTTTAAATATTTAGTATGCATATCTGAATGCAGTAACATTCTCATCCACATCAAAAAAGTCTTCATTTACATATGAACTCATTTGTCTTCAGACTTGCTCTTAGCACTTCAGTTTCCTTCCAGTTTCTAATACAAAAATAACAACAAAAAAGAACACAAAAGACAATATTGAGCATGTAACTTGGACAAATATCAATCCATCACAGTTTAAAAAAAAGACAGAATCCAGGGTACAAAATTACTCTGATGATCTTTTTTCCTCTAGCTAAATTTTTGGTTCTTAATGTAAACATCTCGCAATCAAGAACAATCACATTTGCTTATCTGTCAAATCAATCTAGAGCTTTGCTTTTAACACACTATTTAAAAGTTTTAAGGACAGAAAAGTTTACATGCCTGTACCTGGAGAACTCTTGATCATTGTAGAAATAGCAAAGCCTGTGAGATAAATTACTTCTGTCATCCAGTAGACCTACTTTAAAATATTTTACAATATATTATTTCAACYGTTTCCTCTACTTTATACTTTTATATATGCTAATATATACTTTTATACTTTATATGTTCTTACACTGACCAATTCACACTGGTTTTAACAGCTATAATAAAGCACTAATCAGTGTTATGAATCAGAAGATGCAATTTCTGCATAAAGCTCTCACTCACAGAACTGAAGGGTTTTGAAGAGAACTCCTGATATGTGGACATACCTTGTCCAGTGTGGATGTCACATTCAGAAGTTCTTGAAAATTTCTAGATCTTTAGGGGGTACCGGAGGTGTTTTGTTCCAGTCATCTTCAGGATAAGCTTCAAAATTGGATGTATCCCCATCATTGGATACTTTCGGCACTATAGGAGGCTAGTCAGAACAAGCAAAACAAAAATATAAATGGTTTCTCAATCAGCCACTTTCCATCATATTATTAAAGAAGAAATTTTGTGAAAAATTGATTTAAAAAAGTGATACAGATTTATGAAAATTCACAGCTTTCACCAATAATGAATGGCAAAAGAGAGAGAAGCCTGTAGCCTGTGGTTAAAAAACACTTTTATAATACAGATACCTATTTTATTTAGCCCTCTAATTCTAGCTGCTATGAAAATAAAAGATAACTGCAAAAGAATTCATTAAAGTTCCAAGCATGTTCTGTTATAGCATAGTCTGTCACTCTCCTTTCCCCTCCTACCCTCCCCTTCAGCCAACCAGCAAAAAGAAACATAATCACGTTAGGCCCCTTTCTCCTAAAAAGAAATGAGTCCTCTTGATAGCAGTGTGGGTAAAAGCTCTGTAATTGAAGGGGGGGAGAGAGGGGAAACCCACACATATCTTTCCAATTGACTGCTTTTAAGGAGGTTGCAATAACTACTGCATGCTTCTCACTACCTTTTTTCTAGTCTAGCAATGAATTCAAGAGGGAAAAGAAAGTGCTCAACTGTAAAAATTGTGATTTCACAAGGATGTCTGCAAAAGAACCTGACATTCAAATGACACATTTTCACAGTTTTACTTTCAAAGGACTTAATAAGTATCTTATGGTGTTGATAGCTTTTGCAAACATCAGACCTCATGTAATTACATTCATAAACCCTTCTCTTTCACCCTCTTCCTCCTACTGCCATATGCTTTATATTTTATTAGAGCATTTATCTGAGTTGAACTTGGAACAAAAATTTAAAGCCTAGAGTAAATAATTCCCACAGATTTTCAATGGAAAAAAACAAAACAAAACAGTCACTTCACAATAGTTATTTACAAAATCCTAAGAACTTTAAATTAAATCCTGTATTATGTAATGCAAATCAACTTCACATTAGATAAATAAAGTAGGGATTTTTAAACTTGTTTATAGCAAATGCATCATGTAAACAGACATTCAAATAAAGTAATTCTACTGCATAAAAAGGCAAAATGCATATATATAAATAGCAATGTGCTCAAATATCCACACACGCTCATACACAAACAATAGGCAAAAAAGCCTCAGCAAACAGTTTAAATGAATGATAATATCTGGTTGCCACGGCCTATAGAATATTTTGAAGAATATACCTTCAGTTTTCTTTGAGGTACAGCGTCCCAATCTATAGACCTGAACCATCGATGTCTCTTCACATCATCTGCTCCATTCTTTAAAGAAAAAGGAAAATAAATGTTTAAAGAAGTTGCATATATGCCAAAACATGTATTTCATCACAAAAACTGTGGCATCAAGGCAGACTAAAGGTCCATCTAACCCTATATTCTCTATCAGGTGGTAACCAGTAAAAGATTCTATAGGACAAGTTCACAGTGTTACTTCCTACCATCTCCTGAGTTCCAGCAATAATATCCAAATAAAATTTTAACTTTTTTTTAAAGCATTCTTCTGATACAAAAAAGATCAAAAAAGGCTTTCTGTAGGAAAAATATTACAAAAATATTAATTTGACCACAGAAAATATTACTTTGGCCTAAAATATTAATTTATTTCTACAGAAATATTAATTTGACCTAAAATGATTTAATATATAACAAATTCAGAAAATTTTGTATCAGGTCAACGTAAATCAAAAGACTGTTCAAATCTCTCAATTTGGCTACTGATCTGGTAAAAAACTAACAGACAAGCAAAGAAAACCAAACCACTGTTGTACACAGTTCAACCATTCACTGCAGTTCTGTTCACTTCTGTTTTCTCCAGTGTTTTAGAGAATGTCTCTTATTCACATATAACTGAGGGTTGATGGTGTCTTAAACTTATGGCTAAGAAATGCTTAATTCTAGGACCTACATATATATCAATATATTTAAGGAGCCTGAATGACTGTTCATCCTTTACCTGCTTCAGCAATGTGCAACATAATTCATGCTTTAGGCTAAACAAAAAAGCTAACAACCCCCACCCCCCCCAAGTTCTACCATTCTCTGCCCAGTGAAATGGAAATTTTAGCTGTTTTTAAACACCTAAAGGATTAAGCAAGCTAATTTAGGTATCTGTAACACTGTAAGCATCATAACAAGTCAATGAATATAGGGTTAACTTACTGTGCTAGAAGGGTAAATTAACCTACCCTTAGTTTTGTGTTGCTCTGGATAGTCTGTCACAGTATCTGTGCTAGTTCACAAACAGCTAACTTCTTACAACGCTACCAACCATAACTACAACTTAGCTGCATAATCACATCAGCTTGTAATACAACTGTCCTCCTCTTGGCATCAGACATAGCACCTCATCAGGACACCTGACAAAATACGCAGGATTGCTTTGTGTTGCTCTTTGACAAATCAGATACAGATGTATATTCGAGGTAGGCTGAGATGCTACCTGATCCTTGTGAGCATATTTTTGACTAGTAAGCCACTTCCTCCAGAAGTCTACAAGATGACACCAACAACAATTCTTCCTGGCAGAAGGAAGACTATTTGACTGTGCTTAATCAGCCCAACCACCAAACTATCAGGACAAAAATGACCAAACATCACAGTACAACACCAACCTCTATGTGTCTAAGTAAATATGAAGCCTCAAATTTGTTTAGTGCCCCTTCYGGGGTTAAACACCTCCAAAGGAAGAACCAAATCATTTGGGTTCTCTCAGTCCTACAGGGTTTACATTAGACCAGAAACACAGTGCTCAGTCTTCAAATCAATCAATAAACAGGTAGTGGGCTTTGGGGRCAGGGGGAAGAGGCAGGCAGGGGCATGAGGAAGGGGGGGGGGTGCACACGTCTGTGTGTGCACAAATCAAATACAGATTAATCCTGATGGTATGAGTAAGATTTTCAGAAACACAGTTAAATTTTGCATTTAGGACAGCACAAAAAATCAGGTATGGGAAAATGTATCTCAGTTTTGTGCTTACAGAAATGAACAAAAAACATAAGAATTTTTCTATATCTTTCCTATAGATTTCTTCCAACCCTGTGCCTTGTTCTGCATGACATAGCACTTTATACTGACCTTCATATTTCCTAATCGTCTTGTCCTATCAACCACAAGCAGCTTCTTAATAAGGTCTCTGCAGTAAAGAAAATATTATACATTTTGTTAAACAAAAGCAAATTACATTTGCTGCCATACAAATGTTACAGAATGTGAGCATACTTCCCTTTGACTAGCTAATACTGTGTATAATTTACCCAGCCATTTCTTTCATACTTCAAAACAGTTAGTTAAGAGTGAATGATAAAAAGGGCAAAAGGGGGTAACCTGGTCTAAAAGGAAATAACAAGATTTATTCCAAGTCTCTTTCAAGAAGCTACACTGCAAAGGAGACAAAACCTGTCTCTCTCTCTTTTGTAGTACTGTATCTTTCTTAGCATTTTGCTGGGCTTTTCAAATTTCAAAACATATCTCAAATCTATTTGCAGAACATAACTATAAAGCATATCAAAATAAAAACACAGATGTAAAGCTGCACCTCCAATTTTATAAATTYATATTTAAGTTTCTGTGATAGTTAAATATTCAGAGAAACCACATAAGAGCTAGTCATCTGCCTAAAGCTAGTAACATTCACAAGTTCTCATTTCATTGCAAACGAAAAGCCTCCTTTGAGGCTAGTTCATTGAACAACTCTACATGAAGCTATATTAACATTTTAAAAGATGAAGGTAAGTTTAGAGACAGAGGACTTCATTTGTAACAGCAAAGTACTTTAAATATCAAGCACCAAACAACTCCAATATAAATCAACATGAACACCACAGATATTGTTGAGTTAAATCCATTACATATGGGTTAAGAGAAAATCTGGCTGCATATTTTTATAAGCAGTTACTTTGTATCTCAAAGATTATTTCGCTATTTACGTTCAGCACAATGCAATTTTGCTCTCATTGCATAAACTACCAAAAAGAGGAAAAACAGAACAGTTTAGCCATCCTTCCTGTTTCTACAGCCTAAAATAGACATAAAAAAAATACAGTACTGCATGAAACTCTGGGGAACTAAAGAACATGGTAAATTCTGACTTTTAACCATGCAGAAGGCTTTGAAAAAAAGAAAAAGAAAGCAGCTTTATTAACAGAAGAAAGGCAAGCAAAAAGGGCATATCTGCCTTCCCCCTACCCCAAATTGTAACACCTACCAGTCTCCCCCCCAAAAAATATTATGTCATGTACTCTAGAAATCACAAAAGCATACACATAAAGAATATATGAACTGAGACAGAATGTGTTGGACTGTTTGAAAAGCTGTCGTATTTGGCAGGGATATAATTCTAAAACTCAACTGGAAAATATTCAATTGCCAGATAAAAGGAGAATAAAAAAAGTCAAAGCAGAAAGCAATTTTCTAAACTCTCATGATCATTCCATCCAATCAGCGTTTGGATTAGATTGAATCATGTGACTGAATCCTTTTACGGTCACCCTCAGAGAAATACCTCCTTCTAGTTCTTTACGGAGAAGACTACTTTTTATAGAGAAGACTACAATAGCTATAATAAAAATTTTCAATTAAAGTAGGACTGAAAAGCAATCCAGAAACCCAGAACCAGATTCACAGACCATATGATCAAAATTAATTCATGAGGTTTGCTTCTCCTATACAACTAGAGAATATGCAACAGATGATTCTTGGCTTGCTTTAAAGATTCATCTTGGAATTGCRCAGCTATAGGATGAGCTTACTCAGTGATACCGTGTTATCACTGAAGAAGAACACACCTGCTGCATTCAGTAAAACAAATAACCATTAAGCCACATCAAGTAATAGCTAGTTTATTGTTTCTTTATTACAGAGTTTCCCAAGTATAGTTTAGAAATGATCATGTTAAAAATCAATACAATAAATACGCTGCTGTATGTATACATATTTATATGTATATATGGGGGATGAAATTCTATATCAAGGTATTCCCAGACCAATGACCATTAGGCTGCTGTAGCACTGACATTATGTTTTGCACTTTCCAAAACTGTCTTTGCCAAGAAGAGTTTACAACAGCAGGAAAGAAAAATGAAACAGCACGGAATAACTTATGAACTCATGAGTGGCCAAAGAAACAGGTGGAATATCAATTAATACTTTGTTTTACCAGAAGTGACGTAGTGCAAAACTATGCCAACAACCTCCTATTTCAGAACTACTAGTTGGTTAACTAATTATCATATTCATGGTAGAAGAGGGTCTTCAGAAGATATTTGACCTAATGGTCAAATGCATTAAGGACTCCATATATACAGAATAATGGACTTACAGAAAACATCTGATCAAACAGTAAGAAAACTAGCAAAAGGGACACAGTAGAGAGCAATGTGAGAAGAGGCTAACTTAGGCCAGAAGAAACAACAGTTATACAAGATCTTATAATATATTAAGAGACAATGAATGTCATATGATAGAAAGGAAAATTAAAGTGGCAAAAATTCAAAAAATAAAATAGCAAGGTGGTGGTGGTGAGAGAGCAGAAAATTTTCAGCTAACAGGTTGTGTAGTAGATCTTGGTAGAAAAGCTTTCTCAGGGTGCAACAGTAACTGCGGGGAAAACAGCCTGGCTGCCTAAAAGCAGACAGTTAAAGTTCAGTTCTTCCAAATACTGGATTACATTAACATTTTAGACATAGCCTGGATGTGACAGATAGAACCCAATATATTCCCCATCCCTGCTGAGATACCAAGTGATAGGAAGAAGGGAATGAAACCAAAGGGGATAAAAGGAAAGGGAGAAGCAGACTGACTTATTAGGACAAGACAATATAACTTAAAGCACTAAGTTAATGGTGCAGAGATGTCAAAGACCATCCATTCATTTCTGCATGTTGTGGTTTAAAAAAAAAGGGGGGGGGGAGAAGGTTGGAACAAGAGATGCATTATGCTAACAGTTTTCTGTAGAAAGAAGCTGAAGCCGTGCAAGTGGATGAGATCACCCCAAAACAAGTTGTAAAAGGTGAAGAACCTAATCCAAATCCCATGAGATCCTTTAAAGGCAGGCGCGTAATGGGAATGAACTTCCAAGCACACACTGAAAGAACATCTAGATGATGAAGAAAAACTGGGAAAGAAGTGTAGTAACAACTATGTTGATTAACATTGCCTACACTTCATTGATGGCCACATCTAGACTGAACATCAAGATCTAAATATACACACTGACTACCACAACTAGAAAACTTCATAGCATCAGGCATCCTCTAGATAGTCCAGATCAGTAAGTGTTGGTCTGTGAATGTTGAGTATGAACAGATACTAAGAGCACCCCTACATTTACATGTTTTCACCATGTTAGACAGGTTGTTAGTAACAACAACCTACTTTGAGCTGTTCATCTTTCTGCACACTCTCATAATTTAGTACACACAATATGTTTGGAGATACTCAGTTTTTCCTAAGAAAAATTGGGTTAGGAAGACTAGGCAAGGAGACAACACTAAATTGGAAACAGCATCTAAATAGTAAGTGAAAGCTCTGTTAACAACACGCACAAATATGACACACTAATCAGCCTAAGCTGATGTAAACATGCTTCATTCAGTGCAACTTATGATTCAATGAAGGCTTACAAAATCCTTCCTGAAATGATTATTTTTGCAAGAAGCTCTTTACCAGAAAGTAGAATTCATAGAAGTTCAGAGAAAGTGAGACAGATGCTATTAGATTTGCCATACAGCATTTTGTCTATCTACCTAGCAGTTACAATAAACAAATCCCATCTCTGCAGGGCACTTCCATCAAAACACCTTGAATGATAAACCTGGGTATGTAAGAGTAATTTCCTGTCCTCATTCAATCATTTGTGCCTCTGAGGAGAAACTTCATGTTAAAACTTGTACTTCCTCTGTTACAATATTTACGTTAGCACGGCTAACAGAGGCAGCGAACAGACGCAGCAGTTTGCGCAGCAGTGTCTGGGCTCTGCTTAGAACTTCTGAGGACCTTGCTGGAAGTTGTGGGGGCTTTCTGGGGACCCCCGAGGAACTTAAAGGTGATTGCTGCTAAGAGGAAAGGCAGCTAGGCAAGGACAGCTACAGGAGGCCTTAACTTCTCCTGGGAGAAGCTCTAGCTAGGTGTAGCTGCCACTAACAAGCTCTCTTGGTTGCCCCTGATTAGAGGGAGTTGGGGGGTCTTTGATCCAGGTGGCCCTGATTAGGGTGGGTCAAGCACCCTGCGAATCAGTGCTAGGGAGAGCCCTATATAAGAGCCAGGCCCAGAGCACAACAAACAGAGGCAGCAAGCAGATGCAGCAGTATGTGCAGAAGGGTGCAAGAAGGCACCTTCACTTCCAGTCAGAGTAGTGTACACTTCCTCAGATATGGTTATGACATACCCCAGTAGCTGTTGGAGTCGCTGCATCAGTTGTGTCAGAGGCTGGGACCCAGACAGACCCTCTGACAGCTGATGCAGCTCTACAGGTCTCAGGCTGCAGGGAGTGCTTAGGGCCTCCCCAGGAGGCCTGGGCTGACAGTCAGCTCTCCTGCAGGAGGTGTGCTGCTGTTGACAAGTTGTGTCGTCAGGTAAGGGAGTTATGGGAGGAAGTCAGTAGGCTGCATAGCATCTGAGAGGATGAGCAGGAGGTAGACAGGGTATCCTCATAAAGCTCCAGGAGTCCCAGCCCCCCACAGCAGTRGAGTTGCTGGAGGGCTCTGCCGTGTGAAATGGTACATCATAACACCGTAGAAGGAAGCTGGAAACTGGTCACTTCTCATAGGAGGAGAAAGGTTCTTACTCCTCCTGAAGACCTACAATTGATAAAGAGGTTTAGTGCCCTCCAGGCTAACGAAGAGCTGGGCATGGCTTCAAGGGAAGCAACTGGGACAACAGACCCTGTGCCTTGCGGGAACACCTGGAAGAAGCAGTGAGTGATTGTTGTGGGGGACTCCCTGCTGCAGGGGATGGAGACACCTATCTGCCRACCTGACCTCTTGTCTAGAGAGGTTTGTTGACTGCCAGGGGCTTGAATAAGAGGTGTCATAGAAAGACTGCCAAGGCTTGTCCACATGTCAGACTATTACTCTGCTGCTCTTCCATGTGGGCACTAATGATACCAAGGGCAAATTGGAAACCATCAATCAGGATTTCAGAGCTCTGGGGATGGTGGTCAAGGGTCTGGGAACCCAGATCATTTTTCCCTCAATCCTGACAGTGAGGGGGATGGATGGGAGGAGGAGGAGTAGACAGATTTTCCAAGTTAACAACTGGCTGCGCCGCTGGTGTTGGCAACAGGGTTTTGGTTTCTATGACCATGGGACCCTGTTTGAAGATTGACAACTGATGGGGAGAGATGGGATCCACCTCRCTAAGCGGGGCACGYGGGTCTTTGCCAACAGGTTGGCCAACCTGGTAAGGAGAGCTTTAAACTACGAAAGATGGGGGAAGGGGAGAGTTATAGTGACAGGGTAGTWGGCAAAAGACAGCACAAGTCAGGACGCCTCCAGCAGGTGCGTGAAGCCAAGGAAGT
>NW_020449719.1:41614-88150 GCF_003343035.1 Apteryx rowi | reverse complement strand
AATGTGTACAAGTATCTTAAGGGAGGGTGTCAAGACGATGGGGCCAGACTCTTTTCAGTGGTGCTGAGCGACAGGACGTGAGGCAATGGGCACAAACTGAAACGCAGGCAGTTCCATCTGAACATGAGGAAAAACATCTTTACTGTGAGGGTGACAGAGCACTGGCACAGGTTGCCCAGAGAGGTTGTGGAGTCTCCTTCTCTGGAGATATTCAAAAATCCGCCTTGACGCGATCTTGGGCAACTGCTCTAGGTGACCCTGCTTGAGCAGGGGGTTGGACTAGATGATCTBCAGAGGTCCCTTCCAACCTCAGCCATTCTGTGATTTACTAACAGTTATTTCAATTATGGAATTTTTAAAACAGAAAACAAAAATGCAATATATCTGTAATGATTGCAAAATATTATGAATAGAAAAACTGATATACATATTTAAGACTGCATATTGAAGTAGAGCCCTGCTATCAGAAATGGAAGTGCATTTTGTATCTGTGAAAGTATCAAAGAGTCTGAGTAGTTATGTAGAGCAACTTAAAATTGTTCCTTTGTGTGTTAATTTTCCAGTGAAGTCCTCTTCCTGTTCTCCTGATGTTAATACATGTTGAATTAACTCCTATTAGTTCTCCTCTTTTCCTTCTCCCACACCACCCTGGCATCAATGAGCTTTGTAGAAAGTGGAAAAACATTTAATATTTCAAAATATGCAGAAAATTGAGAATAAGATACTATGGGAAATAGTAGGATATTATAATCATACCTCTGTCTGGAACTCTATTAAACACAAAATTTTACTTGAACCGCAAGACTAAATGTAAACTAAAATATATTCAGAGTGTTCTAGAAAAATCAGAATCTGGTATCTATTTATGAAAATTCTTTAAAAATAGTGCTCAGGAGGTATGTAGAATATAAAAGATAGTTTGGGGAGCCAAGAACTTACTTTACATACAAATCCAAATGCCTCGGGAAATCTATTTTGCCAGCAAGAATCTTCTGATATATACCAAATGGATTGTCATCAAAAAATGGAGGAAACCTATTTTAATACAGCAAATTTTTAGAGGTTAGAAAAAGAATCTGCAAAAATCTCATAAGCAGTGTTAGACTATAGTAAGTGCCCACAAAAATCATGGGTTATGTAATTCTTTTTGGTAGGACAACATCATCAACCACACACTACTTGAAGAATAACTTTAGTTACCAAGCCATACTGAGGCTGCTATTGCAAAACAGAAAACATTTTTATATACAGTACATTCAGAATGTAATTAAAATTGAATTATTACAGGAGAGCTATTTCTTTTATTAATACAGTAAAAAATTATTTGTGAAACAAACCATCAGTATTACAAAGTCAGAAGCTTTTTGTCTTTAGCTATAAAACCCAAGGGTGTACTTTCCAAAACAACATGACCATTCTTGACATTTTCCTGTAACTGCCGGCCTACGCTTATTCAGTAGTTTCCACCCAAAATGTTTCAAAGGACCCTCATATGAATACAGCATCAAGTTCAGTTATTTGTTATACTTCTTTAATGTAGGTGTAGGCTTTGTTACAGAGGTTTGAAGACGACAGACTTTTCAGTCCCTAGAAGTCTCTCAAATGGCAGCTGTTCTTTCATGTTGGGGCAGATACAAGACTCATGTTTCATCATCTCTGATATGATCACCAAATTAAAGTTCAATTAAAATTCTGTGCTTACTATTTTCTGAAAAGTTCTCCATAAAGTTAGGAGCCAGTTGACAGGTTGCTTCTTGTGTTACACCTACAGTAACAATTGAGACTATTTTCTGTTTTGCTTCCTTTACTAGTATATGATATATACTAAYTACTGGAAAGGGCACAGAGTGAGAGTGTATCAGTACAGTAGGTTTAATTAGCTTAAACCAAGTGCCAACAGATTTTCGGAATGACAGTCCCCTTTCTAGAAGTTACCATGAAAAGCTTTTTAGGGCAATGAGATAACTAACTATTAATTCACTGATCTCAGTCTCAGCTTGACTTCCATAGCATGACCAAAGCACCCTGCTTAATAATGATTCTGTCTCAAAATCTTGTACAGAATAGAAAAAGAGATTTTGAATATCAACCATAWTAATAACATCTAATAACTATTACATTCTGAAAATTAAAATATTTTCGTGTCTCCCTAAAGTTTTGTAATTTTTTTTTTTTTTTCTAAGAGAACTGAACTGCGTGCACACACATACCATGCTGATAACTTTGGGAGACACTGGTAATAGAAACAAGGGCTGACCCAACAACATTTGTTCATTTCACATTACTTCTTTCCTTAATTTTCTGTTACTCAGTTGAGCTTATTCCTGAAAAAACACTATGAGCTAGTCGCACTACATAAATGTTTTCAGAAGTACTAAGTCCTTTCTTATTCAGCTGATGGTCAAGCGGATTAGCATTCCCTTTAAAATATTGTAAAATTCAGTCACAGACTAAGCCAAATTCCATGAGAACTGTTAAATAATGCTATCTGCGTGCATAAGGTTAAAAAAAAAAAAGTAACTTTGAAAATTTATATAGTTTTCTTACTGACAAACTGAATTGAAAACTTGACCGATACTACTTGCAAATAACCTCCAAAACATCATGCAGATTTTGGACAAGACAGCATAGGTCTTGTGCTGGAAGCTACCTAATAATTCAGCAAAAACAACCTTTGAGTTTCAGACCATCTTCACACCGATAAGGCAAATATGAACAGCTGCCTTTTTTCCCCACCAACTGGCAAAGAATCTAAAGCTCTCTGTGTACGGGACAACAGCTGCAAACTGTTCCTTCTGCTAACTGATGCATACAATGGCATTGACATTGGTGTCATAGAAAGAGATAGAAGAAATGTTGCAAAACCTCAAGCGAATACACACCAGTCTTAGAATATGAAACTGTAGACAGAAATCATTAGCTACCTAAATAGAGAGACCAATAGGTCACATGTGACTACTAAAGCAAAAACAAAAAAACAAACTCCTCATTAAATGAAAACTTTCACGTGGCTATTTGTCTAATGACAGTACAGTTATGACCTAACACATTTAACATCTTAAATAAGTATATTTGCCTCTATGGCAGATTGTAACCTAATGTGATTACTCAAAATTGCCTTTTTTTGAGGGGAAACAATGATCAAAGTCACAAAACAGTCTTTGAACTCTTTCTATTGACTGCTTTGGGTTTTTTTTAGAATAATTGAAGGACTAGTATAACTATAACTAATTTGTTTTTGTCGTAAGATTTCTTTCATTAARTTTTCCCTATTCACTCCTCTTCCCATATTTTCTTATCTTGAACATAACTGGGACCTTGTCTTAAGCTTAGTATGTGTGTTAGAATTCCATGGGCCTCTAGAGATAGCAGTAGGTTAGAGAAATAAGACACAGCAGAACAGGAAAGTGTGGTTTTATTTTGTTTGTTTGTTTTTAGTCAGACCATTTCCTTAGACACAACTCGCTATTCTTTTTGATTGCTTTTGGGGTTCAGAGAGAATTACTTAAGGAAATAACTACCAAATGTCATAATTCATTTCTTTACAGACAAAGACTTAGTCATGAAGTTAGGTACACATTCAATTTATTTTCCTACTTCTTAAATCTTTAAGTTTCAAGAGATAAAGTTACCTATGACTATTTTTGCATTAAAAGCCTTGATAGCAAATAACAAGCCACATGTTGAGCTGGTGAGGAAAAGTGTCTTAAAACGTTGCTACTGCCAACAGAAGTGAAAAAGTTGGTAAAATGATAAAAGTGTATTCTCTATGGGGTAACCTGCGTGCTTAAAGAAAACAACATGCACAAAACACAGACCTCTCCAAAGCAAAAGAAAGACCAAGAATCTTAAAAATTGTCCAGCTTTGGATAGGGACTTCCAAACACTGAAAAAAATGAAGCATCTAACCATTATGAAGAGCATATATACACAGATACTTCTATTAAATCAGAAATACTGTAGTAGAATAAAGACCATTATGAAATCACTTGCAGACAGCTGCTCTGTCAATCAGCCTACCAAAGATCTCAGTTGCCTTTGAGAAATGCATGATTTCTCTCTACTGGTTAAGAGTCTCTATAGCCAAAGTGTTTAATTTAAGCTGAGGGGGAATCCAGACCTCATCACTTGAGCCTTCTTGTCTCAGGACAGAGAAGATCCTACCTAGGTTGCTGCTGTTCCCTTTTTTCCATATTTCGTCTTTTGGAGAGCATATACCAGTCACACTTCAGTGCCCTGCAGTCTTTGTGTCTCACCAGTTCCGAAACAGAGATCTTCCTTGTCTTCAGTATGTTAATTTTGGAAACCACATTGCCATTACTACTCTAGTAGAGAGAATCCTATCAACCTCTGTAAGGCAGGGGAGTGAAAAATGCCCCATTTCCTCTTATACTAGGACCACTTAGACCCAAGCGAAAGCTGATAGGACTCTGTGGGACCACTGTATATGCCAGAAAGTTAAGTTGCTCAGATACAGGCAGAAAACAGTTAACGCCTGAACTAGTATTATAGCACCAGACACTTCTGTCTGCACTCTTCATGCTGCCTAGGATTAAGTTTAGTGGCAATAAGGCTCCTGGGAATCTCTTGCTCCCTTTACCTCTCCAAGGATTCCCTTGACTAACCTGGTCACTCACTCTTTCAGGGAGTAGTGAAAGAAAGCAGAAGCCTGGCCTCTGCACAGTGCAGCCTATGTAAAACAATGACTTTTTATTATTTCTGTCAGCCAAGCCTGCCTTGGTCAGTACAAAACAACCAGTGCATTTTTATCCTTTTTTTGTCCAGAAGTTGCCTTGGGATTCAAAGCAAATGCATATACAAGCCCCTGGGACGTTAAAAAAGAAACCAGCTGACAGCAATACTGTCTTGGGATAAACTTGATACTACTGATTGTGCTTCTTCACACCAAGAGCATGCATGCACACACACACACACACACTCTATGGAAGGGATCTCTACAGTGACCGTCCCTCAGGGCAGCCATCTGCTCGGGCAGCCTGATGGGCTTGCTCTAACACCAGAAGAAGAGTTACCAAGGTTATCCTGAGCTGATGGTATTATATACAGAAAGGGAGGAATAATCCATGCCAGGATGCTTTTGTTCTGGCTTCACTTTATGGGAGTGCAGATCTAGAATGAAAGACCATGGAAACAACCACACACACACACACACACGCACGCACACACACACACAAGCACGCGCAAAGTGAGAAAGGACAAAGCGTACCCACGGCCTGGTACTGAAAAGCACCAAGTTCTAGCTATTGTAAAACCCCAACTGACTAATTGAAACTACTATGTTTCTTGGGAAGCTATGAAAGAGTTAAGCTCTACTGCAGCTACCATTACTGGCAAAACTGATTTCCTCATATATAATCACTCTTCTGTTTTTTGTTTGTTTCTGTTTTTTTGCAAGTAATAATAGATTTTACCAAGATTAAAAAAAAAAAAAAAAAAGGGCGTGGATGCCCTGTTCAGTATACAAATACTAATTGTTCAAAGAGGTATTTTAGAATTTCATGTTCTCCCTAGTCTAGTTATTTTAATAAGATAGTGTTTCTTTTTAAAATCAGAGTACATTAAGGCAATTACTTGGATCCACCTAATCATTAAGTCAGAAACAGTTAAATATTTTAATGCCTGAAAGTCTCTCTTCAGTGACAAAGGTTTTATCTTTTGAGAACACTGCCATCAAGAAAATTCCAAAGCATCAAAAATAATGTTTGAGCCAAATATCAAAAATGTTTCAGCAAACTATTTTGAAAATAGAGCATTTAACTTTTCCCCTATACTTTTTCTTTAGTTTAAAATAGTTCAAACCAAAACTCATGAGTAACTCAAGCTGTACTTATTATATAGCCTTCCTGCTTAACATCTATGCCTTTAGACAGACTGAAGTTTCCATCGCAAATATTTCACTGTGCTAGAAATTAATTACAGACGTTTCAAAGAAAATTAATTGGTAGTCCTTGCCTTCACGCTTTATATAAGAGAGTTCACATATAAAAATTTAGACTTAAATAAAACCTAAATTTCTACAACAAATTAGAAAAAGAGCAGCTGTAAACAAGAAAATCATAACCACCTCATTTAATTAAAAAAAAAAAAAGAGAGAGAAAAAGAAAGTAATGATGGTGATATATGTTCCTTTAAACAGCTCTCAACTGCTTTCTTCAGAGACAGACAGAAAAGAGGTATATCAGTATTAGATTTAACCCAGGTAGTTCAAATCTGCTATTCAGAGTATCATAAACAGAAGCAGTAAAAAATCCTAACCTCAGCTTTGATACAGTATTACTGTGATACAGTGGTCAATACTACTATCACTTACCCTGACAACATCTCAAATATCAGAATTCCTAGAGCCCACCAATCCACAGCTCTTCCATGGCCTTTGCTTTGTATGACTTCTGGCGCAAGGTACTCAGGGGTACCACAGAGCGTCCATGTCCTTGGAGAAAGGAAGAAACAAAACCAGACTGAAGTGAAAATGAAATTACAGTAAAATGAAAAAAGAAAAAAGACAGGAAGTGCTCAAGATGCATCTATGAATTTATTATATATAGAAATAAGAGGCAAAGAAACCTCTACAAGATCTGAAATGACTCCTGTGATGATCCTGTCCAATTCTCCTGCAACAGAGGCACACAGAAATTAAAAGACTTCTCCACGGTTACAGACTTCTCCACGGACACTGATTTTCCTGCCTGCTAGCATGGTGCTCTACCCATTCGGCTATATATTGCATTGCCATTGTTAACACTTGTTTTCACCCTGTAAGCTGCAGACCCCCTCCCTGGGAGTCTATGGACTACTCCTGATGGGTCCAGCAAAAGGCAAGATTACTGGCAACCTGAATCTCCATCAGAAAAGATTTTTGTTTACTAAAAATAAAAGTGTCCGTGTGGGAAAGGTAGGAATTTAAAAATCAGTAAGTAACCCCAGACTTGAGTAAGATTCCTTTTTCAATCTGTCTTTTTAAGTAACATGTTTTTCAAATGGGATTGAAATATCACCCAGCAGCATTTTTATAATATCTATTAAAAGGTAAACATTTTGTATTTTAATTATTTAAAATATTTACAAAGTGTAGTTAAGCAAATGAAAAATACTTAGGTTACAGTATCTTATTTCTGACATACTTTTAATGTCTTGCTTTCACTTATACCTTTTTTCTTATAATCTCAGGATATAAAAAGCATTATACTGCTAGCTAATTGAAATATATACTTCAAGTCCTATAAGTTTATGAAACAAACTGGAAACAAGCAGTTAATGTTTAAAAAGTCCAAATTACCATTTGAAGCAATATTACAAAACCATTTATTCCAGACATGAATTCATCTTTGTAAAAATACCTGAACAAGGAGAATTTGACTAGCTTCACTCTCTTGACTTATTTTTAAATACAGGTTACAGAAACAAATGTGCATTCAGTTAAAAAAAAAAAAAAAAATTTTTACACTTTCCTGGTAGCAAGCCAGAAGATGGAAGTTTGAAAAAGTGCTCATCAATTCAAGAGAGGACAAAATAATAGTGCAGAACAAGAAAGAAAAAGCATGCTGGATTTTAAGAAAAGTTTTGGTAGAAATGACAAAGAATATAACCATAAAATTAATGATCTCCATGTAGTTTAACAACTGATTCCTAACTTGCAGCAAAAGAAACATTAATTGTCAATCAGATTCGCAAGTGTGATACAAATCTTCTTCAAAGCACGAATCAAACTGGTAACTTAGTTCTGAACAAATGAATTAACATGAATAGCAATTCCCTTCAGCACCTTCTAGTTTTCCCTACCACTATTCTGATAAACTGAACAAATCTTCTTCCCAGCTATACAATACATACATGGATATTCAAGATCTGTATTGCAGCATCTCAGACTATCAATGTATTTGTTAACACATTAAATAATTCCACAATCTCAGAAAAATGTTTTATTTGAAGCAGAGCATTTGATAAAAATGATTAAGTCTCAGCCTTGATTCATAAAATACTTAAGATCAAGGAAGAGAGGCTCTTTAGTCAAGCCTTTACAAGATTTATGATGCAAAGACTGAATTTCTTTAGGCCTGATTTTAATATGGGAAAAGTTAAATTGTTTCAGCTAAACTGTTAGAATTGATAGGGACACACTGTGCACCCAGCAGCTCCGCAGCTTTTAAATTATGTTCATTAGTGCAAAGAATACATCTTCAATTTCCATCACACAAATGGGAGGCATAATTTTTATTGCTAGAAAATATGAACTCGTTTTCCAAACCAAGCATACACAAGAGAACTCTCACATACAACCCTGCTTTACACACTACTGCCATCTAGCAGTTGCCTAGACTGTGACTAGGTAATAAAGGAAAAACAACAAAGCTTTGTTACCTTTGAAAGCAAACAAAATTTAGGAAGTTGTATTACAGTTCTCTGTGTGAATTTTTTATTCACACAGATTTAGCCAGCCCTGGAAATGACACATCTGCCCGTTTCACTTTAGTATTTGGCAAGCAGGGCTGTACAAATAGAGCAGGTAAGACAGGCACATTGGTGTTAGCTGACAAGCCAGACAGTTTGCAGGGCAGTGCCCTACAGCAGTCATCCCTCTCTCCCCCCAAAACTCCACTGTATGAAAAACCTAACACAGCAGAGGCAGGGTCTTTGAGCATTTTCATCACTTATCAAAATCATTTGATACAAAAGACTGTCTAGTATTTGACTATAACTTCCAGGACTCACAAAGACTATTTGCTGCTGCCAGGGTAACTAAAATGATACTCAATTACTTTATAAGTTAATAACAAGTAAGATCTTTTTTATTCAGTCAAAAGGAAAACTACAGAATTAAGGAAAAGGCAGTATACCCTCAAGTTCCTAGCACTTCTCAATTTTAACCAAGAAGTTTATGTTTACTAACTACACAAAATTTGGAGRAAGCTCGAATTCTTCGTCAAGCTGTGCGCAGTTTTGTCATATGGTCACTACCTGTATTTCTTCTTTTGCTGGATATATATAAAAAATATATTTAGTATTTAGGGAAATGCACAGTGTAAATTATATAAAAAGATCAAATGCTCTCAATTATTTTTATTACTATTTCATGACTGTTGTATAGTCATCTGATCCTCCAGAAGATTCTTTTGAAGGTACATTTTAAAACAGAAAAATAAGAACAGACTGTTTCCTTCAAACTGGCTTAAAAATTCCACTGCTCTGGGTTTTCAAGATAAGAGCTGAAATACAGGTAAGCAATAGCTGATAAGGTTAAACATATGTATTTTAAAATGTGAAAATGAAAAAAAAAATGAACTGACTGGTCAAAAAGATAAGCTATCAAATAATATTTGCAGGACTTGTTAATAATTTAACTAAATAAATTAAAAGACTTGATGACTAGCATATTTCAGTGTTGCATAGTATTTCGCATTCACCTCTGTAGCTCCTGACAAGTTTCTAACAGGATCCACAGATCCTAATATTCTTTTTGGTGTGGAAATTTCCGCATAATCATATTCAATGGAGATTGCTTTGATTTCAGCCCACACAGGTTTGTTCCACAAGATATTCTTGCTTTTACAGTGACATTCAATACACTCTCCAAACAAGATTTGCTGCATCTTGTTTTCTCTGAAGTCCGCTGTGCAGAATTGTCATGAGGTACATGAGTCATGAGGCAAACTACAGAAGTGGCCAAAAATCTTTAAGGTTAATCACTTATGAAGGTAAGTTAAATATTCTTAAGAATTTGGAAGACTTTCCCATTTTTGTTTTTTTTTTGTTGGAATTTTAAACTGAGTAATCTAAAAGTGAGTAACATTCTTCTAAAAATTATGAATTCATAACTTTAAACTTCCAAAATTTTTGAGTAATATCTGTACAGGAAGAACTGTAAAATTCTATGAATTTTTGTGCTTTTTCTCTGAAAAACCTATAGGGGAAAAAAAAAATGAGTGGGAAAGAGCAGAAACATTTTTTATGTATGTATTATACACGAAAAGTGCTATGTGCTTGCCAGAAAAGGAAAGGTCTAAAAAACGTAAAGGCAGTATGGAATGGCTATAAAGCTCAAACAAATCCTTTCAATATACTTCAGATGAGTCATTTATTTCCCCCACCTCTTTTTCTCCTTTTCCTGACACTGCCCTTTTCCTAACGTAATGGCACACCTATTGTATGCTAAACGTACTTACAAGAAACTGAAAAAGTTATTAAGTCTTCAGTTAGGGAATATGGAGGTGGAAAGAGAAGGAAGCAGCAGCAGCTGAAGCAAGAGAAAAACTGGAAACTTAAGAAGCACACTATGACCGAAAAGGGAGGAAATGAGAAGTCTTTCTGTTTACCCCAAAGAGGAAAATAAGTAGACAAGAAAACCTCCTCTCTTTCTTCTTTCTCTAGGAAAAAAAATATTAGGATCCAGCATGTCCTGAGACCTAGTATTTTATTTCTAATAAGAAGGTAATGGGAAGCTTCACACAGTGGGAACACCAGCTGTGAGCCACTCTCTCTAGAGAAGAGCTTAATTGTAGATGGGCAAGGAGATCACTTCCCCCTTTCACACATGGCAATGGGAAGAGAGGAAAAGGTGTACAGAAAGTCTCAAGTAACTACAGCAACATTTATGGGATGTAAAATGTATCAAAAAATGTGTAGTTCTACTGAAGGCTTTCTGTGGAGAAAGTTTATCCGCTCATCTTCACCAGCAAGTTCCTCACAGCCATTTGAAGAATTCATGTAATTTGCATTTTATTTTCACAGTTCCGATGGTCTGCATATACACACACACACACAGAAATAAAAAGTGCATGTACATACATACAATATGCATGTGTATAGACATGCCATACATAAAACAAATGCAAACATCTGTATCTTAGATCAAATGTAAATCTTAGATCACATAGTCTATAAAACAAAACAGCCTATTGTAGAGTACTAGTAGATAAATTGCTGACAACTATTATTACAATGACAAAAACAGGGTTGTCAAAATGCCTACTGCTAGCAGGGAATATGCCATGATAACATAAATGCAACCCTGGCTTCTTCTACCTTGTGTTCTGCATTTTATATTACCTGTTGTACATTTATAGCTAAAGTAGCTAGTAATTTAAAGCTAGTACAGCATTCTGTGATTCAATTCAATGGAAAGTGTTCACCTCCCTCCTTACCTCCGCCCCCCAAGGATGCAAAATATACAGAAAATATAGCAGTAATAACTTGTTCTATGTCCAAAAAAAGCTCTGAATGAGCTTACTCTTACAGATATATCTTCCAGACTGAAAAATACACTTTGATTTGAACTACCCCTTGTTTGATGAAGGGCTACTCCTGTTGTGCCTTAAGATCACAGAATTTCAAATTAATAACCACTAAGTGGCAGTATCTACATTTGAAAGAAAGTCATGAGAATTAGTTTGAAAACACCTTATAAAGAGATCATCCTACTTTCTTACGGGGGAGTAGTTTTGCCTCTTTTTGCAAAAAGTCACTTTGATTTAAAAACAAAGTATTAAAAAAAATTGCCAACTTTTACAAACCTATCTGCTTGCCCAGTAGGAACTGATCGAACACAGAGATATGAAGGTTCCAATAGGAGTAGCTCCCTCAGATGCACTTTCAGTTCAGATTGCTCTTGGAACATTTCCTACACATACTTAATGGTGGCAAAAGAAGCATTAAATAGGTGAAATGGACAAGTGAAGATAATGAGCATCTGTTTAATGAGGACTGACTAGTCTACTATACTGCCCCAACTAGAACGATCAGATCTGGTCTTCCTCCAGAGTTTGCCCTAGAGCATACCACCAACCTTGCCACAGAATTTTGCCGAATATACGCCAGCCTATGGTCTTTCTGCTTAATTTCAATCCTAATAACAGTTCTCACTTTCTTTTAAAAATACCTGCTATGATACTGGAAGAGTAGTTCAGATGGAGAGAGCAGAGAAATAACTGGAAAAAACTGCATTACCAGTAAAACCAAAATGATATATGATAGTAAGACAGACAAAGCTGAGAGTATTGTAGAAGTTGCATACTCAAATTATTTTTGTTGAATCTGGCATTATGGTTCTTCCTAGATTTTGCGATTTAATTTTAGCAACATGCTCATGACACCACACAATCCAATTTTAAAATGTTACTCCTACCTTTCAAAAATCTCTCTAAAAAGGAAACAGAAGAAAACAAATCAGTTACAAGGCATTCAGCATTTCAACTTGTATGGAAGATTGATGTCATAGTTAACACAGATGTACACGTCTCAGTATTTACTCATTTTACTTCACTGAACTCACTTCTCTAATACGAGGACTGCTGAAAAAAYGGACAAAAACTATTCACCCCAAAAATTTTTCTAATGCAACTTATCTCTGGTATTGCTTCTAGCTGTACCTACAGTGTAACACTGTTTTCAGTACAGCAGGTAAGAGCACCATTTTCCTTGTATTAAGGGATTTGACATGTGGGAACCATGCTGGGTATAGGTGAGATGCTGAGCTCTGAAGTCAAACTATGTATCTTCCAACTGTAATTATGTTTGTTAAAGCTTAAAAAACAACAACTTACCTATCCACCAGTTTTTTAGCAAATCCAAAATCAGTAAGCTTGATATGTCCTTCTTTGTCTAGTAATATGTTTTCAGGTTTTAAGTCTCTGTAAACTATTTCTTTGGAGTGCAGGTATTCTATTGCACAAATAATTTCTGTAGAGTAAAACAGTCCTGTGCTGTTGTTGAAACGCCCCATGTTGCGCAGGTAACTAAAAAGTTCTCCTCCTGGCACATATTCCATTAACATGTATAGAAAACGTTCATCATGGTAGGTCCAAAATCTGTAATAAAAATATTGTTTTATTAAATAAGTCATCTTTCTGATTTGCTTTAGAAGAAAATTTCTGTAAATTGATCTCTATTGTCCCAAATATGTACATAATTTAGTTATGGTTCTCATTGTGCAAATATTAACCCCCCCAAGAAGCTAGCAGGATTATGTAAYAGATGCTCAAGCAGTTGACTTTACCTGAGTAAGTAAAAACTAGATACATAGTCTTGAAAGAAAACTTAACTGTTAGACAGACTGCTTTGTATTGTGCAAGACAGTTCTCTGCTAAACACCCAATAATTGACTTAGGATTCTGCTAGTCTGCTAAGATCAGGCAAATCTCACATTCCTTACATTTTTTTTTTAACCAAATACTGTCAAAATGATGGGGGAAGGAGAGCAGAATCTGCATTTRTAAAGATTATTTATGACAACATGTTCAAATAGGGGACACTACAGAGTTATCCTGCTCCTCTCCTATCTCTTCCTTCCCACGTATACACATCTCCCCATCTAAAGTGATTAGTTACTAGTTAAATGTAAGACCACACTGCTTTTCTACAATCCCTTTTCTACTGCTTTTGTTGAAGAGGAAAAGACAGTAAAGCAGCATGCATTTCTCTATCTTGGAATGATCCTCATGATAAGCACCTTTCATTCCTCAGACTGTTACCTCTAATTTAAGGAACACTATTGTACTACATTCATTACTAGACTGCAGTAAAAAGCAGCTAAGGAACACAAAGAAAACCATTCCAAGTGACCTTCAAAAGCTTCATCACAGAACAAAAGAACCTTCTCTCCCACATTCTCCAAAACTAGAATGTTTTTCTTTCTACACACATTAAGCAAGTCATATACCACACATATGAATGTAACCCAACAGTTAAGAAAATCAGTATTTGCTAACATCTGGAGCATATATTACTCTTTTAAAAATTAATAACTACCATTATTACTATGACAGTAGATAAAGAAAACTGTATCCCTACCTACTTCACTGACACAAGAATAGAAGTTACTTCAGTTTCTAATAACTGATCCTTGACCATCACAAGAATGGAAAGATCAGATATCTTTTTTTGCTTAATTACCTGGTTCCTAATCAAGCTAGAGTCTCAAGAAAAAAAGCAGAGCAAACTAAGCTCCCAAGCCTGTGAGTAACTTTTGCTCAAGTAAGATTTCCTTTCCTCCTACAGGCACCGAGGGCAGCCATGGAAAGGAGACAATCAGACATCAAACACAGCTCCTCCATAGGTTCCAAATGATAAAGGAAAAAGAGCTCAGGCTTCTGTCTCAAGCTTTTATGAAACTACTGCCCTATTATAGAGTCCTGAACATATTTAATCTGCTATTATTTGTATCTTTACTGACTATATAAAAAACACTCTTGAGAAGTATTTTAAGAAGTTAGGCAAAATTACAGCTACAAGGAACAGAAAGATGAAAGCCAAATAATCTATTATAGCTTATAGGACTAACAAGACATGGTTTATTTTTATTAATTCTTGTTTTCTTGAAAACATCTTAAACCTACAATACCACATGTTCTGTTGCTCCCACAGAGTTACGATACTTCACACAAAAATGTCAGTAAAGATTGCCTATGAGACCCCACTGATCAGTTATTGCAAGAGCATAAAACATTTCCAAAAAACAGTTTAAAACAGAATTAGATAAATAACTTCACTGTCCACATACCCTAGAACTCCTCTTACTGATGCTACGCCACATGTGCAACTTCTAAACATTGGCTGAAACCTGACAGCATCATAGTGACGGAAAAAGCAACAGTGCACCACAGAAAAACCACTCCACCTATAGGGCTCTTTCCACCTTTGGGACGATTGTCATGCTTTTGCCTCTGTTCTTCCCTCACTGATACTTTCTGGGCTGTGGGAAGATGCTGCACTACCCTCAGTTAGATATTAACTAAACTAATTTTATCTGATTTTGTGTAAAACTGATTAAAGCAGGCAAGTGCAAAACGAACTCTTGGTCAATAGCCCTGTATCAATGAACAAGAAAATATAAATGGAAGTTATTAACTGTGCAATTAAACAGACATTTAATTATTCATTTAATAAAGATGGACTCAGGTACACAAAAGGAGCTGTGGTGCTCTGAACAGAAAACTATGCTCCCTTCTCTCCTTAATAAAGAGATCATTAGAATCATCAACCCTCCACTACACAGAAGTATCATTCGTGAACTACATTTAATGTTCATCAGTAGGTTATATCACTTTACCTCAAATATGGGAATAACCAAGATGAAGAAGTGCTGCTCTCACTTAATGCAATACAATATTTTCAGTGAGTTTATGAAAGTAAAGTTTGCAAAACTTTTGAAAAAGGTCAGATACTTAAATCAAATTCTAACTTTTTCTAGATACCTGCAGTGAATATACACATATTCACTACCTAACCTTTCCAGCATACACGACTAATAAAAGCTAATGAAATTTCAAGATGAAATATCAGTAATTTATACTACAAGAGCAACCTTACATTTCGACTAAGAGCAGGCCCCCTCTCACCCCCACCCCTCTTTTTTTAAATTAGCATCCCACTCCAAAATGCTAATGTTGCTGAGGTAAGGAAGGAAAGAGCAAAAAAGCAGTGAGAAAAAAACAATCAAAAAATGGATCAAATTAAAAGACTTTTTTTATTTAAAAAAATATCTGTATGTTCTTCGATAAGGCTATAAAACACAGAGGTACCTTTCATCTTATTTTCAATATTAAACTCCTCTACCTCCTTTCAAGGCTCAAGTATTGTCTGCCTGATAGGACAAGTTTGCTATCAACTCACAGAGAATATAGGTAATAAAGATAATTATCTAGATTAGAGATAATACTCTTTCATGGGATGAAGAAAAACTTATTTTCTTGCTGTTCTAAGATCTAGAAACACGCTAAACTAGAGTTCATTTTAATGAGCTAATCCTAACATTTCTTCATTAATATTTTCCCCTTCCTAAGAAAATTCCTCTTCTGCAGTGTGAAAAACAGAGGCAGATTATTATTTCAGCAGAAAAGCTTTATAATAAGTTATTGCTTAAATATTAAAAATATTATAAAAGAATCACGTATTTGAAATCAAGAAGCATAGTTTAGTCTGAAGTCTATTTTAACCTATACTGCAGAATAGAAACTGAATGCTTGATGTTGGTTAGATAAATAAAGGCTTGCAATTTGATTCTGGAACACTTTGTTCTTACGGTACTTTATGTAAGAGTTAAATGAATTAAAAAAATACAAAACTTACAATCTGATCAAAAATGGGTGATTGACCTCTTTCAAGACGGATTTTTCATTGTGCACATGTTGTTCTTGCTTCAGTCGAATAACATCTGGAATGCTCATTACTTTCAGTGCAAAGTAACGTTTGGCCATTTTTTCCTTCACCAGATGAACACGCCCAAATGTACCTGTGCCTGAAAAGTTAAGAAAAAGTGTCAACTGACCACATACTTACTTATTAAAACAAACAAACAAACAAACAAAAAAAACCCAAAAGAACCCGCAAATGAGCAAAAATAAACAATTAATTTAAAACCTGTAGGATCACAATTCATGTACTATTCTAATCAATACTGTATTTTTCACTTGTTCCTATGCAATTATTTTCTTGGGGTTTGTTTATTGAAAATGATTTAATAAAAATAAGGGTATCGTGGTACTGCCATTCCTTGCAAGAAGTGTTTTCAGTATGTATCCAAAGAAGAAAAGTGGTCACAATGAGAAAGGTTAGAAGTGAGATATTTTATAAAGGATGTAAACGTAACCAAAATACAAAATGAATAAGCAAAACTTTTCTGAAGTACAGCAGAAAGAAAAGGAAACATTCTCCTAAACTTTGGGAATCAGTTTTTAAATTAGATCAGAGCAAGGGAAACATACATTCAAAAGTAGTATCGAGCTTAAATACATACACATTGTATGTGTATATATACATAAGAAAAAAAAAAAAAAAGATGACCAAGGATTTAATATTCAATTGTAATAGATTTAATAGTTCCTCAAAGAACAATTTAACTGTCCATACATTACTTACTAAAGCATTGATAAATCAGTGTTTAAAATGTAATATAGCAAAAAAGTACAGAATTTATTAAAACGGGGAAAAAAAAACGCAAAATATTCACCTTCCAAAGGTTCAATAATTGAGAACAGCTGTCTGCAGATATTCAAGTTAGAAAATTATTCCCTTAAATGTGCACAGAGAGGTGAAATGATTCAGTAGGATAAAGGGAGAGATGAGAAAAAGAGTATTTAAAAGTTGCTGACCCTTCTGAAACCAAATAAAAAACCTGCCTGTAGTGCTGCATCTGTATAGTACGTGGAAGCAGTAAAGATTTGGAGCACCTGTTTTTGCAGGAAGTATATTCTTTTTTCAATTAGCTATTAAAAATATCAAAGGAAAAGAAGAAATTTTGAAAAAATATATTAGGCCTTCTGAATCTTGTATTTTGCATTTCTCTATTCAATGTAGTAATCATTACAGTTCCTTTTAAATGCATTGTGTCTCAAGACAATTATACATAACTGAACTGAGTATTATTTTTTAGTTTGAAAAGAAAGTTAAAACTATTATGTTTAGACCACACTTCTATCTCTACTGCAGCACAACRTTATACATTTGAAAGCAGCACACATTTCAACTCTGGGTGGTTGCTCATTGTTTTTCGCTCATTAAACAATGTCACGTAGGCTTTGTTAGAACAGTACACCAGATATTTTTAATCCTATTCTCTGAAAGAAATGTGTCCCACTATAAAGGATGCTTGGCATCCAGAACAATTGCCACATCTGTAAAAAGCCACTTTTGTAGAGAAATGCCTTCCAAAAAAGTCAAAATCTTACACTGAAGCTCACAGCTTTCCCCTTCTTTGCACATATTTTGTTTGTGCCCTAGAAAGGAAGGCGACAGACCTGTTTCAGTACTCTTAACTGGTATGTCATCTGATCGGTTATGATCAACCTACAGCAAAAGACAATTTTCTAAAATGCATAGTAGGTGCAGCCAGATGAATATGTATGTGAAAGGAGATAGGATTTCTTTTCTGAGAGAGGGGAAAAAAAAAATTACATTGCAATACAGTGAGCAAAAAACAACCAACCAGACAGAAATAGGAGTTTTGTCTCTAGTATGTTCAGGAAACAGGAAGTTTAAGACTTTTTTTTTTTTTTCCACTGTATGAATTTACATACGTAAAACTTCTTCATTTTATTTAAGTTACTCTTTCCAATCACTTGTAATATTGTTTAAAAGCACAGCATTTACTAAAAGCAAAATACTTTTATTCTAAACTTGACTAATGAAGAATTTGTTAGTTTCCAATTTGTAGAGCTTGTAGCTCCACTACCAATACAGCTTCCAAAATCCACAGATAAAATTTCAAACTATATAGATTCACAGAGTATTACAGTTGGCCAGCCTAACAAAGTAATTTTTACATTCCCACCAGTCCTGAGTTACAGTTCTTTAACTACAAAACCGTAAACAAGTCTCAGATAAAGCTTGTTGTTATGTTCAAGTAACCTTCTAGGTTACCCTGGGAAATTTATCATGTAATTAAATCCCTTAATGCAGTCACACTACATGACTATACCTATAAACAACTTTGTTTTCATGSGGGTGGGCTTAAGCAGTAAAGCATTAATTACAAACAAACAAATGCCAAGAACCACCATCTCTTCAAGGTACTTAAAAAACTAATTATTTATATCCCTGTTGAATTTATTGACAAAAAATTAACTTAGATTATCGTGCTTTCATGTTTTAAAAAGAGGTATAATAAAAAAATGGAAGAAATAAGCACAGAACAAAAGAAGAGTTTTTCAGAATTAAAAACTCAATTTTAAGTTCTAAGTATCAAGAAAGATGTTGTTAAGAACTATGGTTATATTGCTTACTGAAACTACAGACTATCTTGAAAATTAACTACCTTCAAATATCCAAATGTGAACTCAGGCAAATTAATCTTATCAGCCCCACAAATAAATGCTGTTTTTATATGCCTTTTGATACTCATGTGAATAAAACACTTCCACAGACAAGTTAAATAGGCAAGTTAGAAATGAACACATTATCTAGTTGACCCTAGGTCTTTAACGATCTCGTGTTTCAAAGAATTGTCCTAGCTGTCCTAGAAACTTTGGGTTTTTTTTGTTTTGTTTTGTTTTTTGTTTTTTTGGAATGTTATGCTTTTTCATTCTGCCATTAGTCTAACATGACAAATGGTGGCGCTCAGAAATAAAAAAAAATGCCCAGCTCATATGTACTCCTTCCATTTTCAAAGGAGGACCCTGCCATGGATTTGTTAATAGTTCTAACTTTGGAAAAACAGTCTCTTTAAAAAAGTTTTCTGCCAGAAGCTGCAAAGCCTGACAGGCTATTCCAGAATTGTGGCAAACACCTAATCTAGAAGGCCTCCGGGAAAAACAGAAGACCACACAGACAGGCAAGAACGTACAACCTCCCTAACCAGTTTTATCGTTTAAGCGATTGCAAGCAGCCTTTYTTCAAACATCTTTAGCCTAACTTCAAGCAACTACGGAAATCGGGAAGACATTACAGAATCGCTCTAACTCAATAGAGCAAGAAGTCATCTAACATTTGTTTTTAGAAGTCTTTTGCAATATGAATTTTCTCTCATTCAAGTTTTCTCAGAAAACCCATTAGGTCTACATCAGATGGCAGTGACAGTACCCAGACATGCAACCACTGCCCCTCCAGCACTTTTGACAAACACTATAATCTCTTAAAGCCCCAAAGAAAAATAATATTCGTGTTCTGGAATTTACACTGAGGTTTCACTTACCCAGTTTAAGTTGTTAGTCAAGCTCCTCTCACTGCACAGAGAAGCAAAGAACAAACATGCTGGGTACTACATACTTCTTCAACCAAGAAAAATTTTAACCACATGGGGCCATTAACAAGAATTGGGGGCCAGGGAAACTCGCTGAAAGTTAAAAGCAGTTGTATACAAGTACGCAAATGTGATTTAATTTATGCTTTTGCACATGCACTTACAGGACTAACTGTTCAGTATTTTCTTACACTTACCTGCTCTTCAGACAACTAGATAAAGTTTGCATACAAGGATGATTAAAATCTAAGGTACCACACTTTAAACTTTAGTTCTGGATTTGCTGCAAATGCTTTTACCTATTTCTGAAAAAATCTTTATAATTCTGTTCCTTGCAATTTCTTGGGGGGCAAAGAAGGAAGCTGCCATAGGGCATTGTTATTGTTGTTTAGCACAGTCAYGAAAAAGTCTAGTTGCTTTATACAGAAATTTGAAGGTAAGATAAGTGTCTTACCATTGTGACTAGGTTGAAATTCTGCACCTATCTCCATAGTAAGAAGTCTAACAAATTCAAGTAGTGAAGTGGCAGTATGCAAGATGGATGCCACACTCCCATAAGATTGAGGGAAGACTCTGAAGCAGAAAGCAGGAGGACTACTAGGTGGTCTCCTGTCAGAGCACCACTGCCTCTTGCCCTCCAGGAAAGAGATACTAAGGTCACAGAACAGTTTCTATTAATCCCCACGAGAGAATTGTTCATTTCTTTGCCCTGATCCTCTCAGAGCTCAGCTATTCGAGGTGGCTATATTTGACCCTCTGTGACATACACATAAACAACCATTAGGATTACCTTAGAGGTATTCTGTTTTTACCCATCTTACACATAATTAAAGGAAATACGCTGTTTATAGATTCGCAGAATATTCTAATGACGYTTGCTGTTTAGTTCAAAACAAAAGAACTTCAGTGACCTCATACCATTCTGGACGARTCCTGAGATCTGTTAAGTACTATCCTGCCAAAGGAAGAGCAATGACCACTGCCACCCCTTACGGCGTAAGTGCCAGAGTTACAGAACAAGAATGCTTGTACATCAGAAAATTACACCTTAATGAAATCCATCACTATTAGAAGGTCCAAGGACCTGTAGTGTATTTGTGCGCTCCCTGCCTTCCCCTCTAAGGCATGCAGCAAATGAAGGTTCCAGGCCACCAGTAACAAAAGCAAGTGCCTGAGCTATCTGCAACATGCAAGAACACAATTCAAGATTTTCTGCAATAAAAGGGCAAACAGAATAAGTACGCAAAATGCTAACCACTAATCTAGTATAATCTGTTTACACTAGAAATAATAAATTTTTTTGATCCCTTTGCAAATTTAATGTGGTTGCAGAACTTACAAGGAATGCCAACAATCTTCTCAATTAGGTAGCCTTCTCATACTAAATGCACACAAGGAGGAAGAGGAGGTCAAAAATTGCAGAAAAATCAGCTTGACCTAGTTATCATCAAAAGCAAGGAGGGCATTCTCAGTCATACAAAACAAGCTAGATTCCCAAACACCATGCCGAAATATCATATCCAGTTTCCAGGATTTTGCTCTCTTTGAAGCCTGGTAGAAAAGAACAAAGRATGTGGGAATATTTCTGATGCAATTTTAGATACTTTTAATGTCAGAAAAAAACAATCCTACAACTTTTGATCAGCTAAAATAATTGAGTGACTAGTCATGTAGTGACCTTTTTACTGTTAATGTAGGTGACTAATTTAATGCTCAGTTTGCCTCTTTATTTGCTCCCATTAATTAAGTCCAGCTGCTCCAGCTTCCCATCCTTTTAATCCCGAGCTCTTTCTTGAAACCGTGTGCCCTGCTTGGATAGATACCATCTGTTTTAATGAAGAATAAACTAGGTCATGTGAGATCCATGACCCTGAGGGCTGCTTTCTGAGTCCCAAAGGGGTTGGTCCTGACTTCCGCAGATGCCTACAAAAAGTATCAGATGTATTGCTTTTATTTACAGTTAGAATAAATGTTTCCTACTGTGCCACACGAGGGGTTTTTTTTTGGTAGCCACAAATGCAACAGAGACTCAATTCTGTTTAATATTAGAGATTAACTAGCTGAATTTGTATCAGATTACAATCTCCCTGTTGAATGTTGAGTGTCTGCCATTTAAACTCTGTCTTGGGATGGATCTTAAACAGTCTAGCAATACAAGGGAAGGAAAAGGGGGGGTTGGGGGGAAGTAATTAATTTTGACACAGAAGAGGCTCAACAAAGGTTACCAAAAGGAACCAAAATTTTACCATTTGAGAGATAGAAGGGAAACCACGTGGGCTTCTACAACAGATGATGTGGCTGGCATACAAACAAGGCAACACAGAATGAGGATGATGATTCCTGATATCACAGTAGTCACGTTCAAGCTTTTTTTTTTTTTTTTTTTTTAAATCCATAGACCACCGCCAACTCAAAAAGCCTTTCAGACCATCACTCAACTTTCTCAAATTCAGGGGCTTCTCATCATTCCAAAAATCAGCTGTGGATCATTGATTAAAGACCTAGACAACAGGTTCTGTACCTCTCCCACTCTAGAGGGTTCTGATCTAAATCTAAAAAACACTCCAAAGAAATAAAGAAATTTAGAGGAGGCTTTACAGGATGCCTGTCATTCTGTCTAGAACTACGTATCTCGTGTACTATTGAAAGTAAGTAGTAATTGCTGTACAATATCTTTTACAAAGCCTTTGTTGATCCTCCAACTATCATATATCTGAGGAAAGAGTCTGACTAAAATAGCTTAATAGCACAGAAAGTGGGGCCAAAATACAGATGCCTCATACAGTGTTCATGATGTGTAGCTTTGCCAGAGCAGTTGCTTCTATGACTTTGTTCATCCATCCATTGCGTGTGTCTCAGTTTTCACTAGGAACTCCTTGGATAGAAAAAACATCTTTCTTCTTAGCAATAATGTGAGGTATTATACAGCAACAAATATGCTTAAAAAAAAGTCTATTTCTTTAGTAAATTCGAGGCAAAGTTCAAGATCAGCAGACACAAATGCAAAAGATCTCAACTATWTTCCAAATTCATATAAATTTACATTGTAGGTAACTCACTTCTTGTTAAAACTGGTGATTATCAGCCTACAAAGATTTGGACATGTCCTGGAATTATCATTTCTACAATTATCTCCCCCTCCCCCCACTCAAAAAGTAACTTTTACTCAGTTACTGGCTTGTGGCTCTTGCTCACGTGAGGGGCTGCTGTTTTGTAAAAGTTGTACACGTCCAGCATTCCAAGCAAGATGATCACCTCTCAGGAATGTAAGACTACCCATCTCTGAATTATTATGGCCAGAGTAATCCTTACTTCTATTTTGGATTCTGAACAACCCTCAGCAGCTTTTTTTCCATCTGAAAGCTCAATATCATTAATTCTTTATCCCACCTCAGTTGAAGTTGAAAAGAAAGTAGCAATGCTTGTTCTAACTACAGTCTAGCTTTTGACTCAAAGATCTAGCTCCAACTTGTTGTGTGAAACTTCTCTCTCTCTTTGCTGTTTCCAGGTCCCAAGGATTCTGAAAATGAGTCAAATTTTTCCTTCCTGGCATACTGTAAGTCTACAGCAACACACCACTAAAACTAGATTTAACAATCTAGAATTTGGTATAGTCTCTATTCATCTTCCCACAAGATTTGATATGCCAGGAAGAATGCTGGGCAGTTATGTGTTTCTCTATTGTTGAGCCACCCATTTAATTCTTTCTGAATTACAGCCTTCAGAAATTAAGATTATTAGAATCACGAGGCCAATTAAGATACATCCAGTCAAGCTTCCTGTTTTTCCTGTAATTCAAAGACAGGTTCCTGACCTCCAAAAAGTGCATTTCAACAGAATACCCATGAGGAGAGCTCCTTTTTAAATTCCAGATAAATTATTTTTGGCTCATAATTTGCTGGGTCTCTATTAAAGACACTGTAACTATTAGAGTGTCAGGTTTCTCCTCCCCCTTTACACAATTCTTTATTGGCCCCTGGTATTTCAAAATGGATGGGGGGGGGGAAACAAGAAGAAAGAATTTTGATGAGATGGTCACCAAGCAGGCTCATTTATTCCTTTCCATTTCTAAACAGCTCTTAAAACACTGAATATAAATATGCACCCGTATCTCTTCACAGATCTCTAACATCCAGAGTCTTCAGAACAACTCTTATAAAGCTGGTATTTCCCTGCTCACTTGATTCTTCAATGGCATTTTTATATCTCTTCCCATGCCCCCCACTACCTGCAATTTGTTATGTCTATATAGAAAAATACACATACAGATGTGTGTATGAGAAGAGTTTCTCCTCCATATTTAAAAATAGGACATTTCAAAGCCATCCTAACTCTTATTTCCACCTATTTGGATATTACAAATGAAGTGTTGATAGCCCTCCAAAAAAAAAAAAAAAANAAAAAAAAAAAAAAAAAAAAAAAAGTAAAGCTGTAAAGACTTTAATAGCTCAAATAAAAACTTTATGTACCTCTGCTTCACCTAGTATCTAAGCTCCATACAATTTTTGCTAAACTAAAAGAGGGCTGTTGAAACAGCCTATTTTAAATGATGCCAAATATCTGCTAATAGTAAGGAGTTTCAGCCTGTATKTAGCTGATTTAAGATAACCATCTACCACATTTCAAAGTAAAGCACAGTAAGTTAGAAAATGGGCATCTGGCTGGTTAGCAACACATTATCTGGGCATTCCAAATTAAAGCACTAGAAAAGCCATTAAGTTATCTGAAAGTATTATCAGACTTAATAGATAATTAAAGCATTATCTGAAAATGTCACTTTTTAACAGTTGGAAAAGAATCTATAAATTAGAAAATATACTAGCAATATAGATTGCCTTTGCCTTTTTAAAGTTGTAAAACATCACTGAAACCGCTTTCACAAAATTACTTCTTTCAGATAGGGAGAGATTAAAATAAGGAAGTTAATCAAGAGCTTCTTGCAATGCAAATACCAGAGAGAAGGGTCTGTTTCAGTATCTAAAAGCCCCCAATCAACAAAAACCAAACACATAAAACCTAACATCTAGCCACATCCTGCTTACTAACTGTTGGTCAAAATTCCCATCAAATTCAGAATAATTCAGGTACCTTTCTAGATGCACTTGTTCTCAAAGTTAATTCRTTTATGGTAGCAAAGTTTTAATTATTTTTAAATACAAATTTTTATTGTTAAAAAAAATATATGATACAGCTTCCTTAAAATGAAGCTTAAAACAAATCAACAAAAGTTTAGGCTAAGTGTTACTATTTTTAATTACAATTTTGTTACTATATACCACATAAGCAAAATAGTATATGAATACATCGCAAAATAACCAGACTCATAGAAAGAGGAAGAAATGCAAAAGAGTAGTCTGGTACAATGCTAGGTATCATTTTAGGCTAGAAGTTTGATTCTGATTGTTTAAAAAAATGATACGACAGAAACAATGTATATTATATACCCCAAATGATGAATCCTAATCTCTCTTCTAAGGAYACGATTTAATTTTGTGTCTGCTATTGTGAATATCTGCCTCCTACTACTAATTCAAACTCATGGAGTAAGTTCAAAATTTTGAAAAGCTTTGGGTATCCCAGAAGCAGTCTAAGCCAAAAGTGACTGACCTCAAATTTCATACAAAAAAACAAAACAAAAAAAACCACTTCAATTTACCTGTGGTAGTGCAGTAAGGAATCCATTCAGATAAATCATTGATACACTTATTTTTCCACTTATTCTATTCTAATGATGAGCTACTAAGTGCTTACCAGTGATTCCCCCCAACAAGGATAAGAAGAAAGGTGGAGAGTAAAACCTATGCAGGAACATACTAATTTGCAATAAACTGCTTGGTAGCTTGGTTTAACTCCCTAACCAAACCTTTATCCAAGAGGACTGTAAAGCTTTCTCCCATCATTTGTTTGCACTTTCATCTTCTCTTTAAGTTTCCCTTTTTACAGGAAGTATTTTCAAAATAGATTTGGCCAGGAGCTTTACTCAAATTCAGCATGGAGTTATTTAGCTTGGATGTATTTCTAGAACTCTAAAAATAAAACAAACAACAAAAACCTCTGCTGCAAATAGTAATCATCATCATTTGTAAGGTTTGCATTTTTCAAAATCTATAGATTTTTATTTCATTATCAGCCTCAGAGTTACATGGGCTGATATGTATGTGCAGGGTTTCGTGACACAGAAATTCTTAACACAAAATATACTTCCTTATATAAGGAAGCATGTATTTGTGAAGTAAAAAAAAAAAAAAAAAAATCTATCTATATATTAGTATCTCATTAAATTCTTTCTTTCATACCTACCACTAAAGGTACCTGAAGGCAGAACTATGCCAAGTGATACCTATAATTTCAGCATCAAGTAAATACAACTTACTGGCACAGTATCATGAAAACACAAAAGTAAGACTTAAACAATATGCTGAGTCACTGGGTTAAAGACAGACCTGGACCATTTCAAGCACCTCTGACATAAGGAAACAGTCACTAAAATCTTAMAAGTTTAAAACAGCAGCTCTGTAAAAGATATGTCACAGTTCAGATGCCTATTAGCTTGCTCCAGTAGTTTTTGCTGTGTCAGTTACTATAGAGGAACACACTGGGTCCTATATGTTGCTGCCAGATTACTCTGTGGAAAGAGCTTATAATTATATACAGAAAAAACAGAAAACCTTAAAATAAGTTGAACAGCCAATCAACTACAGAACACAACTGCACGCATAAACACGTTCCTTCCTTGTAAAAACTAACACTTCGATGACTAAGAAAAGAATGCTTACAAACAAAATAAGCCACAAAGCATTCAGAGTCACTTCATTCTATAGATAAATTACTGTTACTTGGAGCCTGACAAATATCAGAGCCGCAGGCAACACCATGGGCCCAAACAGTAAAGCAGCTCCCTCTGGAGTTTGTGGGACTACACTGGGGTGCTCAGCAGGTATTTAACACCTGCTCAGCCACTCTCCTTTGCAATCCAGAAATCTGTGCCTGTACAAACTGCTAGGGTTTTACATAATAAGCATATCTTTTGTCCCTCTTGAAACTCAGCTGTTGCAGATTTCTTCCTTAGTTTTTCAGAAACAACAGCTTGATGCAAGTCAGACTCACATTAATGCAAAGAAAGTATCAGGCTTAATATCCTTGACTGTGTCCTTTTAAAAGGCAAATGAAAAGAAATCTTACTAAAGTACAAAGGTTTATTATTGCTGGATGAATGTAATAAAAGCCACATTGTTTGTACTTGACCGATTTCCTCCTTCATCAGCACTGAACAGAAGCCTTTGAGGGACTGGTACTCCTTATAATACAGTCCTTTCGAGTACATTTCAATTCTGTCTTCATCTAAAGCAGTGCTAAAGCAGAAAGAAATCAAGGGGTGGGGCTGACCTAGTGCACAGAAAACGTATTATAAATAAGCAGTGAACAGGTAATCTATTTCAAAGTAGTAGATCTAAAATGCTTCTGAAGCACAAGACTGAAGAATGAATTATGCTGAAGAGCACTTGGGCCCCTGGATAAAGACAGATCAGAGACTTTGACCTAATTTTAATGCATTTGATACTTTTCAGTTCTTTGCTTGAATGTTTCAGGAATTAGTTAAACAGGCAAGTAATAGAAAAACTTTCAAGATTATCTGTTCCCTGCTGTTTTGTGTGTTCAGAAACACACTTGCTCATATTTAACCATATCTGTAACAGCTAGAAAAAATGAGATTTAACTAAAAAGGTCAGATTGAAACCAGAAATCAAAATCTATCAAACTAGCAGCACAATTAAAGTTTAGTGGCAGCCAGTACCTACCTTTCCCAGATTTTTTTTTTAATTTAACYTTTTTCCAGTCTTTTCATTTCCACTTCTAAAATTCCACCAATCTGGGATTAACTCACAATAGCAAAAGAAAATAAACTACTGACATTCCTGTTGAAGATGAAGCCTGGCCCATGAATACCAGCAGAAGGCCCTGAAGCATCAGGAAGCTCATTCTTCAMAATACACCCTCAAGCCTGATATTTCTGAAAAACAGACAAACYGGAGTTCTTTCTTTTTTCAAAGGTGCAAGATTTTAACAGAGAACCATGTAGCCTCTAATCATCTCTTTAAGGTTGGATGAGTCAAGATACAATGAATACATGTCCTCAAAGGCTGCCACAGTTCTCAGCCTGTTGCAAGGCACAATGGGACCTTTAATTAAATCTCTTTTTACAATGCAAAGAAACAGAAAGAGTAAAGTTGCACGCTAACCTTGTAGGAACAGTAACCCACTAGCCTGTTGCACCTCAAAAACACACGTTAAAAAGAGAGAGAGAAAGAAAAGGAGAAAGAGACACTGACTCTTTCTCCATCTTTTAAAAAGGTAACATAACCAACAGTCTCTCCAGACATTTTGGGTTGGAACTACCTCACCTAATTATAAAGCCTACTTTTGAACCAGAGACGCAGAATCTTTTCTAAGTCGATGGAAAAGAAGATGCTTCTGTATTCAGCCCAACAGTTTTACACATCTACACATGAATCCAGAAGCACCTATTTTTCTCTGCTCATTGTAAAAGGATTCTATACATGTAGGTTTGACACAGCCATCTATACTGCACAGGTCTAAATTCAGAGAGATGAAACCARTGTTTGTATATCTTGTATGTCTTTTCACCCATTCGTATCTTTTGGCCTATTTAGGTTGAGGCAAAGAAGTGAGGGCAATTATCTCTTCCTCTAGTTTTCAGCCATCTTGAAGATAAAATATTAATGAACACAGTAAAATTAGGTATCCCAAACTAAGAGGGTTTCTTCTGCTTCATTTTCCTGTTTCATGTCTCCAGAAATTTTATGTTAGAAAAGCTTCCTGTTATTTGGGAAAGCTTTTTCTTTAGAACCCTAAAAACAAACAACAAAAAAACCTCCTGCAAATAGCAATCATTGTCATTCTTAAGGTTTGCATTTTTCAAGACCTACAGATTTATTTTGTTATCAACCTCAAAGTTACATGAACTGATATGTATGTGTGGGACTTCATGACATGGAAATTACTAACACAAAACATACTTCCTTGTATAAGGAAGCATATATTTGTGAGGATTTTTTTTCTTTTTTTTTTCCTTAAGGTATTAGCATCTCATTAAATTCTTTCCTTCATACCTACCACGAAAGGTACCCATAGGCAGAACTATGCCAAGTGATACCTGAACAACTCTATAACCTTCAGCGTCAAGTAAATACAACTTACTGTCTCAATATCATGAATGTGCTATTAAAAAAAGTCAACTCATCTAGCATTTTTTTTAATAGTGCTATTCTGAGTAAGTTAAGAGGACATTACACACAAGAAAGAGGAGATGCAGTTTTTACAAATAATCATAGCTCAAACTATATTCAATTTGCTGGCTTGCATTTACCTACATAATCTATAATTCTACATATGCTATTCAAGTTTATACAGAAGTTATACAGAAGAGTCTTAGAAAGTACTTAAAAGAATTTTTAATTCAATTAGTTTCACCTTATTCTTGAGCTGTTTGCAGACAAAAATAGAAAAAACTTGTAACGCAACTGAGCTCTTTTCTGAAATTTGTATTTATTTTGATCTTTGTTTTGTTTTGAATAGGACGTACTGAACATTAGAGAAGAATTTATTATAATATGCATGAAGAACTTTGTTTTAACCACAGCAAAATGAATACCTCCCTGAAAATGACTCAAATAATTTCTTTGCATCTAGAAGCTATGTACAGTATGCTGGGGCACTGAGACCTTATAAATTAAGTTTTACAAAATAAATCAACCAACAAACCAAGAGGAATCTTCTCCTAAAAAACTATTTCAATCTGGAACTCTAACTACAAATGGATTTATTTTGGTTAAGGGTTAATAAGACCACTGACAATTCACAAGTGGGACAAAGTATTCCTCAAAGGGAGGCTTTGTTTATATTCATAAGACTGTATCATCAGATATTCCTGAGAGACTACAGAAAGATGCATTACGTATCTAGAATTTACTTCAGGTGCCATTACCTTCCCAGATTCACTCATACTATACCATACAAAAAATAGTGTAATATTCTCCAAGGAAAGGTGATGAAATCACTGTTGCTTGGCACAAGAGTGGACATATTAATGTTCTCCACATAACAAGCTATTATGTGAGAAAGAGGAAATAAGTCTAAAGCATCCAAATAAAATATATAATACGGAACTGAACGACTGTGCTAACACATTTCAAAATCCCACTCTCAGAATTCCATTCTCAAATAGCAACCAAACAGCAAAACATTTCAGAAGAAAATCTCCAAAGGACCCTGAGGAAGTTCATTACTGATAAAATTAAAGAGTGAAAACATTTTAAGTATTAATAAATGTTGCTAAGGATATGCCATCTTAACGTTACAGTTTTATGTTTAGTGTAAACACTTTAACACTGCAGCTGAAAAAGAGAGTGGTTTAAAATTTGTCATGCTATTCAGGTTTGTACAGTTTCTTTTCTACATTGCAAAAACATAAATCTAAACTCATTTAAAATTCCAGTGTGTTTTATAACTTCAGTGTTGCCTGTGTGACTAAAACAACTAGAATGTATAGATTCTGTTAAAAAAAAAGAAAAGTAGTTTCTTAAAAAAAAAAAAAAAAAAGCTAACAAGCTTCCACAGTTAGAAGCCAACTGCCCAGGTTGGCTTTACACATACACTTTTTTTTTTTTAAACTGGGACCCAATCTCTCTCCACTGGATTTTATCTTCAATATTATACATTTGAACACCATACAAACCAACAAATAAGCTTTTAAATAGAAGGTGTACATGATGATAATCATTTAAAAGGACAAAGATAATCCAAGATGAGGATATTTGAGGATTTATGAAAGAATACACCCAAACCACCAAAACTCAATTCCTTTCATGAAACGAGCCTGACCTTGGACATGACTTTCAAGAAACAAACTGTACAAGAAGACAGAAATCAAGAGGTGAACAGGTCACTCTAGTCAATACTAAAATAWGTTTCAGAGGCTGTTGCATAACGATACGATTAATTTTACAACAGYAAGGACAAACTTTTTGGCTTACATCAGACCATGTTTTTGGTCCATATATTGTTTCTATACAGTTTTTCTTTTTGTTTAGCATAAAATCATTTAAGGTACAATACTTATTTTAACACTGTTAAGCATTAGATACACTACACAATTCCACATATCTGGAACCAAAGGTGGGAAAATGTCACAAACAGACAAGAACATAGGTGTACTCTCCCAACCATAAATGTTTCCCCAAACAAAAGTGAGAAATCAATGTATAAAGGTAGGAAAAATCTCTCATCGAATTACTATTAGTTGCTCTTAAAAAAAAAAAAAACTTTAAAGAACAAAAATAATATTTATATATAATGAAGAATTTATGAGATTTGAAATTATTCATGAGAGTCACAGTATGAAATTAAGAATTCTCCAGATAATCACATAAAGGGTGAAGAGAAGAATAAAGTTCAAAATTAAACACCAACCAAGAGAATGAATAAATTTGACCAGCATCAGAGACAAAAATTCATCTTCCAAAGGAAGGAAAGCAGAAGAACCTACTACACTGGACACACACCTGCAAGTACCCTGACACATAGCTCTCCATCAAATCTGAAAGCACTTCTGAGCTCTGCCCCATAGATTAGATTTAGTCTCTAAAGGCATTCAGAAGAAAACATCATGCAACTGCATTCACATTTACCAATTTATGCTGCATGTATTAAATCTCATCCTTACATTTTTTCAATAATACATAACGAGTTTTGACAATCCAGCTCATGTTGCAGAATCTCAGCCTCACGACTGGATTCACCCACTCATCTGATGGGGCCTAAGCAGGCAGTAGTGCAGTGGTGAATCTTGTGTGTGGACACAAGAAAAGTCAACTGAGGTGTTTAAAAACTGCATTTCATGACAACTGTTCAGGTAAGTACACTGACTCAATATATAGGGACAACTCTCTGTCCCAAGTGCGGTGGGGAGGTAAGGGAGGGAGAGAGGAAAGCACATCTTTTAGCTATGACAGTCAAAAGTGTCTGGGGTTTCCCAAATATGTACAGCGCTTGGCCTTGAGATCTACAACTCACCAGTCCATGCGTTACCTAACTACATCCTTTCCCACAAATCTCCACCCTAGACACAGAAGTTTAACTTTTACATGTAGAATATTTATAATATTGCACGGAAACCACATTTCAGCATTAAAGACCAACCAATTTTTCCCAGAATTTAACTCCTAATGCTCTATATGGTCAAAAAAAAAGTCAAGTACATTATCTAACAGTAACAGTAGTGAAAACTATTACAGATCTTAGTAATAGAAACAGAGTTTCTACCTCAGCATATCAGTTATATTTGTATGCCAGTCAGCGTTATAAAGCCCTTTTTATATCCCAGTGCTCTCACTTTCCAGTCACTAGAAGCAGTTAGATTTATTAATACTCAAATCTTAAAAAATTTCTTTTAGATTTTTGGTTATTTCACACTGCTATTCTATGAATACCACTAAGTTTGACAGCTTAACAGTTTTGCCGATGTAGAGCAAAACATTCCATACGTTGTTTCACCAAAGCTAAAAAAAAAAGTCCTCTCTGATACATGCCATATATCAAATTTCTTAGAAACATTTAAATATATCCATATGCATACACACACACACACATTATATATATATAAAATAAAATACACACATACACACACACACAGAGTGAGTATGTGAGTGTGTAAATACACACCCATATGTTACCACAGGTTAATCTATTTTACTGTTCACTGCCATGGCTGCTTCTCACTTTTGCCCTTTCCAGTTCTCTTCCCCCATAAAATGTCAGAATGAATTATCTGTACCTGGTTTGATATATTTAAAAACAGGAGCACAGGGCACAGTAAAGAGAGCAGTGAATAGCAAATTCAACAYCACATTGATGGGATAGATTAATTTACAGCTTGAATTCATGAGCTGTAGTTCACATGGCACAGAGTATCCGACATGCCCTTGTGGACTCTTGAGTTTCTCAAAAATTGTAGCATTATTGCTTACTAAGAGGTTTGCTCACTATCAAGAGTTGATGCAACACACATCTCAACAGAAATGTATTTTAAATTATTCATGTTAAAGAATAAGCATTTTAATATAATTTGTAATTCAGGAATTATGGTACACAAGCACATATGTGCTAAAATTAGAAGGTAGGGCCAGATATAAGGGTCAGAAGTGAACGCAAAACCTATCTATCTGGACAGGGTCCTTGGCTCAAATATAACCCAAATCAGTTGTGACTGAAAGCTACTGGTCTATTCATCATCACTTAACACTTCTTACAGAAACTGAAGCATCTTAAGTTTTCTATAGCAAGGAAAAACGGCATACCTCTGCTGTGAAAAAAGATGAATTATGCCGAACATGAAGCATTATTTGGCATACTAGGTATTTACAATTCTATGAAGTGAACTGGAGTTTGTTTCAGAATGCTTGAACATTTCCTAGGAATAAATCAACAGTCTCAGAAGACAGGACAGAGACTGATGAAATTGTTTCACCTATAAGAGATCCTTCTACATCACTGATGGAAGAGGATACGAGTGTTGCACTATCCAATATATACCTCCTCAGGAGATACCAGAAAAAGTGATTAATACAAATAAGAGAAAGTTAAATACTATCGTTAACTTGTATACTGGTAAATCCTTTTAAGTACCATCAATGTTTAAGGAGTCCCTATGCAACAATTTTCTCTGTACTGTCCTTTTTAGTCATATACTGAGTTTCTCAATCTTCAAAATGAAATTTGTATACGATTTGCAAAACCCTTGGAAGAAATAACTGTACTTAGAAATAACTGAACTTTATTGCAATTTATAGGAAAGTTTGCAAAAAAAGAGGATTCATCTTGATTATAAAAAAAAGCAACTATGCTACAGAAGGATCTCTGAAGCAAAGCAATCAAACGGTATTTTTTTTTCCTTCTCTCTGCTCTCACCCTTGCCCCTCCCCCCCCCAAAGTGTCCTAGCATTTCCAGGTATTTTGTATTACTGCAATCATTATCTAATTTGCCTATTTCAAGAATCATATTTCAGAGAATCAAGGGAGGCCAAGCAACAGAGTTGTATTTGTTCCCAAACAAAATCTCTCTTTAACATCTCCACCAGAAATGAAAACCAATTAGGTTCTATCCAACAGTTATAAGAAGGAGCATTTTTCCTCCTACAAACACTTTAAATGCCAAAATACATGAAGATTAGAAAGAGATTTATCAACATATTTCATTACAGGAGATAAACTGGCAGTATTCTATGCAGGAATGCCCAGCTTTTGGATATCAATGAACCCATAGCTGGTGTATTTCCAGATGAAGCATTAATGTAAAATTGCTGACATCTCACATTCTGTACTAACTATCAACTAGTACAAGTTCAGATATTCCTACCAAATCAAGCACTTGTAAAATCTATTTCTTCACGTCCTCATTTAGAATACCCAGTTGTGTGCCTAGCCAGACTTCCATTTTCTTCTGTTCTGTTCTACTTATTTTGCTCTGAAAAGAAACAATACTGAGGCAACAGAAACCTACCTGAACAAAAGGGAAGAGGGCCTCAAAACAGCATAAGCCCCTTTACCTTACTCTGTTGTTTCAACATCCAGCAAGTTTAACTTTGATTTCTTGAGGTAAATGCTACTCCACTAGATTTGCACTGTCTTACTTTTAAAGGGGGAACTCAAACATTCTGGATAAAAGATAATGTCTCACCTACACATTCATCTCTATTACTGTCTGCCAGTCTTCTCTGACTGTTCACCCAGTTTGGTCGCCCATATTTCACTAAGTAGCCTCTTTATTAAGAGGCTATATAAAATACAAATAACAACTATGCAAAAAAGTCAATAAAAATTAAACAATATCTAAAATTAATATGGAGGTGTGAGTCCTCATCTCCAAATACATTATTTCAAAGCATGTCACTTATAATTAAACTTTTAAGATCGAGATTAAAAGGGAGATAAAATTATTTATATTTCAGACTTTTATTACCAAGGTACACATCCTAGACAATTCTTAAAAGCAATAGGAAACAAAAAATATAGTTCAAATTCATTTAAACTGAGAACTATGCAACCAATTCCTGCTTTAGTTTTAAGTTAGGGAGGTTTACCTGAAGAACTGTCAGAAAAAAAAATTAAGATTGTTAAGGGACTAGACTGTTTTCCAGGTATCTCATTTCATAATTTTGCTTCTCTACTTAATATTGCCATATTCAACAAGCTCTTCTCAGCAGATAAAGAATTCACCGAAAAGGGACATTTTCTGCAGAATAGTATAATTCATACATATTTCATGTTAAAAGAATATTAAAAAAAAAACTTGCTAAACAAGATTGAGCCTGTTTCTCAATCCTCCCCTGATGTCAGTCAGGCTGCACATTTACGGAATTACATTCAAGTTACTTGGATATCCTATTCTCAATTTCTGTTTGAAAAATTATGTCCTTCTGGAATATATTATACATTCCAAAATACCTTTTAGATTTCAGAGTTCAAATATACCGTTATACCACAGAATGCACATGACCCACTCAAATTGTCCTATCACTGATTTCCAGAATCACAAGCCTCACAAGCCAGAAATGCTACATCAAATTACATTCTGCTAACCCACAACTGACAATGCAGTGGGAGCACTGAAAGTTTAGGCCTACCTGACTTCAAAACAAACAACATAAAGAAGTCAAATATCTTCCTCTCCATCAAAATACTCTTTTGGTTTACTGTAAACACCAAGTGTTGCAGATAACAAGAGATGAGATAATTCTAGAAACTCTCTTCACTTACACATTTAGAACAAARGACATATTATATTTTATATACAAAGGAACAACAATGCATCACACAAATTCCCAGAAAAAAGTATAAATACTTAGTTGCAAAATGTTATTCACTTACAGGAGAAAAACCCTTCTCATTTCAGTTTTCAAAGACAAACATAAGTTTAAAGAAAAAAGAAACAGTTAAATAATGTCTGCTAACACATAAAACTGTGATAGGGACAGCTTTCACAGGCTTAAATTTCAAACATCACAAGTGGCTGTTCCCCAATTTGTCATCTACTTTTCAACTTACAAAGCAGCTGACACCCAAAAATATATTTAAAAAATATATATTTTTTCAGAGGAAATACAGTTCCATTTCATTTATAGTATTTTGCATTAACTTCAGTGTTAGACAACCCTCAGATTATTTCCTCAGTTACTTTTTTTTCCAATGGCTCTGTCTTGTGGGACATACTGTCCTTCACACAGCTTCTTCCTGGCTGCATTTTCTAGGAGGAAAACTACAAAAATAACTTTTAGCAAGGAAAAATTTCCATAACGAGGTCCAAGGAATCACTTCTACTCACTGTGAAATTACTAATAGGGAGCTTTTAAACAGAATCATTTCAAATAAATTGCAACACTCAAGCTATCAGAAATACCTCTTTTTTTTTATTGATTATATCTCAAATTATATTATTTCAAAAGATATTACTGAATGGGCAATATCTACATAGATGGTCACTAATGTGAACTTTCTAAGTGAACTAAATTAGGCTGGTCTATAAAAAAGGAAGAGGAACAATGCTGTTAATACAACTTCCATATCCACCACCTCACAGAATCACAGAATGGTTGAGGTTGGAAGGGACCTCAGGAGATCATCTAGTCCAACCCCCCTGCTCAAGCAGGGTCACCTAGAGCACGTTGCACAGGATCGCGTCCAGGCGGGTTTTGAATATCTCCAGAGAAGGAGACTCCACAACCTTTCTGGTCAACCTGTTCCAGTGCTCTGTCACCCTTGAACCTCAGACTGTGACAAGTGGGTTGCTTAAACAGAGATATATAGTGCAGAAGTCTTCACAGGCCTTCAAAAGTCACAAGAATCTGGGACATCTTAGTGGTATCAGATCACATATTCAGCATACTGAAATGCAGCCTGAAACATTTTGATGAAAGAGGCAACAAGAATTCCAGTGTAGCAATTGACTGACCAGCAGCTGTCCTCATTGTTGGTTAGCTCTCCATGGACAGAGATGCAAAGTTACCCACTAATCTTCCTGGAAACAAACCAAATTTTTAAAATGCATACTCTAAAATCATTTTCAGCAGGCCATACAGTATTAAAACCATACAGACTATCACCTTCTGCACCCAAAGAGATGCAAGAAGCCTGTACCAAGCTGGGGAGAAGCCTGAGACCAGATATGTCATCATTCTGGGGTAGGTGGCCAGAGCAGTCTGCTATTATAGTATCACAAGTTTTACATAAATACAATCAGCATCCACGCCTTTTATTTTTATATTTAACATCCACATAGCTATTACAGTGCATCCTAACTAGTGCATCAGCAAAGTAAAGATCTTCTACCAGCTTAGCCTGTTTTTGAAGAGYCCATGAAGGGAAAGCTTTCATAACATCCACCTAAACAATTTTGGAGCATTTAATTTACTGACTAGAGCACTAACCGAGAGGCGTAAAAAGTAATACTAATAGACATTTTGCTTTAATCCAGGGAGCTCCCTATACCTCCACAATAACATCAGTGTCATTACTGTAAGCATTTCAGGTTGTTTGAAGTCCCCACATTCCCCAGTACAAACGGAACAACATTCAAGCAAATGCCAAAAATGCTGCGCAAGAAGCTTTGTTTTAATGAAGAACCATTCCAAAACTCAAGTACTGCATAGAGGACACCCTAAAAATGCACAATGCACTTTTTTTTTTTTTTTTAATGTCACAAACCATTACCTCCCTTGTAAGAATCACATAAAAGACAAGAGGGGGAAAAAAACATGTTAGCAGCAGATGTTTTCCTCTTGTATTAGAGGATATAAATAACTAAATAGTCACATTTTCCCAGTAAAACAATACATTACATTGACAGCTTTAGTCCTTTTTAATATATGCTTAAGACAATGCCAGGTACATGCAAGACCTAAGTCATGGGTTATACYTGTTAATAACAGTTTAAATTAAATAGTTCTTCTGACTTGAGCAACCTTTCCTCAGTAGTCCAATAAATGCAAAATACAAGTCATTACATCTCTTGAATTCTTTCTAGTTGCACAGTGGAATCAAGTAAACATATGCTAGGTATGTGTCCTGTCATGAAAAATTAGCTCAGAAATAATCCTCTACAGGAGTCAGATGTAWCCTAATTAAAAATAAACAAAAAAGCTAGTTTTGTTACATGCTGCAGATTTTGTATTAATAGTTTGTAGAAATAAAGAACTGCTGCCTTTAGGCAGCCAACTAAGAAGTCCCATGCTCTGACTGATATAAAGTGAGCAGACTTTTCCATATTTTAATTCTCCTTCTACTTTAAGTTGCAGAATTTGTTCTATAAGTTCTATAAATAATTCTTTACATTCTTATAGAGAAAGCTGTAGTTCATCTTCAAACAGAATATCCAGAAAAGAAAGAAGAGCGAAGAAGATTTCACATAAAAGCTAGCCTGTTTGGAAGCCTTAACCTGTTGGCATATAAGCRCTAGAAAATATATTGTGAAAAGTAGACTGGTTATCTGGTTTTATTTTTTTAATTTTAAGCAGACGATCTGCAAAAAAGAAGAGTATTAAAATTGCTTAATGAGAACAGTGCATGTCAAATTGATCTAGTTTTTTTTATTATTTTGCAATACTAAGAAAGTTAAGGGGTACAAAGAAAAACTTAAGGAATGACTCCAATGACCAGACCAAAAATTAACCTGACAGCCAAGGATAACATTCCATTGCCATTGGTATTATATAGAAACATGTTATGTCACCAAGTTTAGTCACATGGAAACAATGCTTTTTTTAAATTAATTTTAATGTATTTCAGTTATAAATAAATAACTAAACTCACATGCTAGCAACTTCTCTGAGATGAAGTGTATCAAAGCAGACCAACTGATTCCTTGGAGAAGAAATTACAACTCATTTGCACAAAAGTTACTGTCAATCACTTAATGGACCAGCTATCAACTGCTCTGGGTTGGGACTGGAGTGAAGAAGTGGAAAGTTCTCACAGAACAAATGCCATAGATCACTGCAATTTAAGGCTGGATGGGGTAGCTGTCAAAATTCACCAAGTATAAGGAACAATTTTGAAGTGCATACATTTGAAGAGCACTCTACACTGCAAACAAACTCTTGCAAACATTCTCAAATTACCTTTAAGATGGGGAGAGATATTAACGCATCCTTCAGCATGAGCATTACCCACAAGCTCACACAAGCTTATTTTACCAATAAMAAAAGCGCAGACACTCTAGCCATACAACTGCTGCCCAAACTGGACAGTTTAAACTTTGTTTCGGTATGTCTAGAGAGGACAGCTGTAATTGCCTACATGGCAGATACATCCAGAAGAGCATATTCGGTCTACTTCTAAAACGTTTGGACTTACAGCTTCCGCACTTTTTTTCCTGCTTCAGTTATCTTTCAGCCTTTCAGTGAAAAAGCTTAAGTATTTACACAGATGCAGTTAAATTGCTTAAACTGAATTGCAAAAACACCAAATTCAGAGTTCACTAAGATTGTGGCCCTTAAACTGGGGGGGGGGGGAGGAGCTCAAGTTAATCCTAATTAGGAATACCTTAAAGTTTTCAGAATACATTTCAGAGTAGAACGTCTTCTTCCAGTTCAAATCATCTTTCCAAAATGAACAATTTGTATTATCCTCAGAAATTATATTTTTTATTTTGAGATTAAAAATAGGTGCAGCACAAAAGTGGTCACTGTATCTACATTACAGATATAAACCCTGTCCGCCCAAGCCTTTAAAAACAAACAACATTCAGTGTTTCAGAGGCAAATTTTTTTTCAAACACTCCCCCAAAATCCCTCAAGAAGCCTTTAATTTGCTAACTTACAGTCTTACCATCCCAACTAAATTAACTTAAAACCCTTGAAATATATCATTTACGCAAAGTAAAATAGCAAGCATAATTCATATAAAGGGCAGAAATTTGAAGACTTCCTTTGACTGCACTTAACAAAGCCAGGCTAAAAATATCCACAGAAGTACATAATGAGAGCCAAGTTAACTAAATTCACTGACCTAAATGTTTTGCTAAAATTTTCTTGTTCTGTAACATTCCACTCAGTTTTCAAATATGCCATGGCAGTTTTGTTATGCAATGCCCAGTAAAATGTGGAGGTTGCTATCTCACCTGTCTTTTGGGTGAATTTCCTTAGCACACTGTTGAGTCTCTACAGCAAAGAAGAGGCTCCACTAAGATAGGGAAAATCCCTGATGTGCCTCAGKATTGAAAAAATAAAGCAAAGCATATTTCAAATCAAAACTGAACCACTGCTCTAATGTGAAGTGCAGACAATGAACAGAGCTTAAAAGAATCTTGTATATCCCCTTTAAAATAAAAAGGGCTTGTTTATTCATTCACTTGAAAGAGTTTTCCTTTGGGAAAACAAAATTGTATTCGTATTTCCAGAATTAAAATGAAACATACCTCCTTAGCACCTGAATATCCATGGTGCACACTAACACATAGTACTCAGCAAAATTTTACTTACCAACATTTTTGAAGCTGTTAAAAAGAACTCAATACCTGTGTACATGTGGGAAGAGGTATATGATGCTTTATCAAGAGAAGACACCATGTTAAATTATTCCTATATAGATCAAACTAATGCKGAAGATTATTTTACACTGATAAGCATCAACAGTATGGGAATTGTATTGTTTAACCTAAACTAATTTAGTTAAGTACAGCTTATGCCCAGACAAGCCCTTGCAGGGTAAACACAAAGTTCCCATCTTTCAGCTTATGAAAATTCACTCTTTGTTGCTGTATGCACATCTATGCCTCTCATAATAGACATCGTACATAAAACCAACCACCCTTTTTTACTTCTGAAGTTTATATAYCACAAATGACCTTTAAAGAGGACCAAACCAGGATTAAGTATAATTTAAGATGGGGTTCATTTCCCTTATTTTCAGCAATGTAATAGCCAACGCAGCAAGACATCCACCTCCAGAAAGCTACTCCCTCTGTCCACTAGACAGAGAGTCCAGACATGCATATTCATGTTCATGTATGTTGCCAATCATCAGTATTTTAAGTTCCAATTTCCTCCCTTGTAGGGAGGGAAGAATCAAATTTAACTCACATCTCCATTTCTTTTCAGGTTTTCCACCTTTTTCAGTTTGGGCAGACACACACCACTTCCTGGTGGAAGAAACTGTCAATAGTATCTTCTACTTAAGCAAACACTTTTTGGGGGAGGGGGAGAGAGGCAGGGGAGGGTTGGGTGTTCTTGATTTTGTGGGAAGGAGGTTTTCTATGTTTTCTTTTTCCACAACATTTGCAGTTGGATTCCAGATTACTTAATTCTTTGCATCCRAGCAGACACTTTGGGGCATCTCTGGGTTATTTATAGGACTTACTAGATTATTGATCTGCAAGTAGTATATYTGAGTGTCAAAGGACACCCATTCTATAATATGTTGTCAAGCCCACAACATTAGAGAAAGAATTCTGAAGTTTCTTCTGCAATCAATTAGATACTTAAACAAGATTAAGGCAAAAGAAACAGGCAACAGGCAAACACTAAGCCATTTACCTCAACATCTGATTTTTTTAAACTGAAGTTAGAAAAGTAGAAACATGAACTCTCAGTTTTCACATACTCAAACTTCTTTCATATGCTCTCTCCCTTTTCTGACCTTTCTTTCTGAAAGTTAAGAGAATATTTGTTTCAATCCAATGCTTCCAGCCTAATAAGAACCTAATTGGAGAGGACTTGTTGCTGCTCACTCCATAATAAATATTATGCTACTTCAGTTACCCTCACCAGTGCATTGCAGGAAAAACAACAGAATAAAGCTGACTCACGCTTGGTCATTTTCTCTGTAGAACATCAGGTACAACAATAGCAAAGATTTATTTTAGGACAAGTATGATCTTGTGGAAGGGAGAAATGAAGTAAGAAACATATTCCACAAATGGAGAGAGAAAATAAAATCCAAGTCATTTAGTTTGATGACTAAAGTTTCAAAGATGTACTAATATAATGGTGAATTCAGATCACCATTACAGTCACAACATTCAGAAAATGTTTTCTTTCAAAACTTGTGCTATTTAAGGATATTGCYAAGTAAAATCATGGATTATTATTCATCATTTCAATATCAAGAAAAGGTGACAAACAGGAAAAAATTCATTGTACTTTGAAAAAAAGGGCAGGAAATACCTCTAGTAGGAGAGAGGGCAAAAATAAAGTTTGCCATCTTTCTCGCCCCTATAGTTCCATTTTCCCCCTGATTATTATACATTTCATTTGGAAACAAAAGATTTCTTCTCCCATCTTACTTATCCAAAAGCAAAGCAATCTCTTCTGTTTTTCTTGTGCTTATTATTCTAGTTTATCTGAATTACTTCTTCACTACAGTGTAACTCAAAAGTTAGTATCTTTGTTTCAGGATAATATGTAAGGCATTCAGTTGAAGCCCCTCTGGCTACTCTGAATAGTAAGGGTGCTCCCGTTAAATGCTCACCGCCAACAAGGATGGTTCAGGAGCTACTAGAGTTCACAATCTCTCTCACTCTCTTCCACAGACCAGACTTCAAAAAGGCTGAAAYGGGCTCACATAAGATTTGTGCAAGCAATTGCTAACACGCCTCTTGGGTGGACCATGAAATTTTAGCAGGTATGTTCCACTGAAAAAGGTCAAGGCATTTAAGTTTTTGCTTCTGCGCATGTGCAGAACTATTGCAAACTTGGCACAGCTGAACATTACTTAAATCCAATAGAGATTCACAGAATATTTCAGGCTTGTCTRAGCAAACTGAGCACGCCGAGCAAACCTTCATAGTTTAACTTCCTTTAAAAGAAAATTAATTCAAAAAAAGAAGAAGTGGACAAGTCATGTTCAATAGCTCCAGAGCAAGCACACTTAGCTCTGATTTTAGAGTACTAGTCAAAAAGCATGCATCTCAATAGGTTCAAATCCACATCTTCAGCCTCTCAGGAAGTTCCCTCAGATGAAAGGCTCTTCCTGTTCAAGTTCTCTTACTGCCAGAGACCAGCATACACCCAACTCCTGTCCCCTCTCCAGTCCCCTAATTTCAGTTTATAGACTAAAGATGAGGGCACTCTCCCAAGAGGGATACCTGTGTTCTAGTCTCTGCTCTGCTCCCAACCCTTTCAGCAAAATGTCCAAAAAACACCAAAACAAAACAAAGGTGGAAGCTGGGTACATGCTAGGGATATAAATGCCCTCCTACTCACCATGCTAAAACTGTTCTCCCCTTTTGCTCTCTTTCTGCCTTCACATTGAATTCTTTGCTAGAACAGGCATAGCTTCCAAAGGAAACTGTAGAGAGGACTCTCAATCCAGCCCACACTACAGCAGTAAGGTTAACAGAGAGTTTTTAATCATCTTAGACTATGAAGGATATTAAAACAGTAGCTATTACATGCAAAGCTGGCACTACTTCCAACTTTTTTTTTCACCTTACAAACTTTTATTCCATCCTCCAAGAGAAGGCACCTAAATTCAAGAGTGACCAGAGTCTCATAGACATCTAATTCAAGAGAAAAGGAATTACTTAATTTTGGGAGGAAAATGGCATTTCAGACATACTCCCCCTACATAGCTTAAAAAAAAAAAAGTTAAGTCTTCTCAGCTGCTCACTTTACAAGCCCTGTTTGTAGGTACTTAAGTTCCTACAAAAATTAAACAGAGCAATAACAGATCTAAACCAGATTTGCAGATACTCTTCTTGGGCCAAATAACTAAAAAAGTCAGATTCACTAACCAGCACAATGAAATTCCTTACAAACTAGCTAGTACACCGTCTAATCTTTAGTCCTCCGTTAGCTGAACAGGGCAGAAAACAGCTCCCCTCTTCACGGGTGACAAAAGAATAAACGCTGTGAGGTTTCAAAATGGTAATGGAGATTACAAGCATCTAAAGGACCATCATTTAGTCAGCTCAAATATTACTCGTACTGCAGCTGTACAAGCATGGAACTCACCTTTTGCCACTTTCTCAAGCAGGCAGTTTCCAAGACCATGCCTGGGTTTCTAAGCCTTGATATATCTATAAGCAACAGTGATTCTAGTAGAGATGTATCCTGAAGACTGAAGCACCCCAGCTACTGTATTTTCTCTCTCCTCCTCCACTCCTTTATCACACACATATCCTGGTATCAGAACTTCCTGCCCTGTAATTTCTGGGCAGCCCCCTCGCCTTCACAGATGTCTCTCAATCTCAGATGGAGCACACAGCTTTCCAGAACAACAGAAGAAAGAAAATGGCTATTCTTATCACAGCAGTCAAACCGCACACAAGACTAAATCGCTGCAGTAAAATTGATGACAGTACATTAATCTCATCTCCTCATACAGGGAGGTCAGAAAAGTGGAATATGGTATTATTTAGTTAAACTTTTGCTTAAAAAAAAAAAAAGTGTGGAAATACATACTCTTCCAGTGCATGTGATATAAACCTAAACTGTATTTAATTAATTTAATTAAAAGTAGGTTTAAGCCTAGCCAAAATGAGCTTCTCAAGCTAAACTAAATATCCATATTCTGGAGTATGCTGCACTGTTGCAGCATATTTAACTAAGAAGTGCAATGTAGCACATTAGTAGGCGTGTGCAGAGCTGCCCACCTGCATGCAGAGATACTAGCTCAGACCTTGATGTACTATAGACACATTAGCAAGGCACTGCATCTTTGAGTGTATAAACTCTGCCACTCAGAGGCAGGTATAAATGCATTCAGTTTCAGTATCACTTTGAGGCAGCTATTTTGCTTTCCAGTTAAGAGCTACATCTGTTCCCTCTTCACAGCCTTCTACTGAGGAGCATAGGCATACAGTAAATCCATTTTAAAACTAACTTACAATAAACCACCTCAGCTTCTTTGTTAAGGCCATCTGTGTTTATCTGTGCACATTTTTATACCCTTCAAGATTTGTGTTTTGTCTCTCTTCTCTCTACCCAACAACCAATTTCATGGTTCATAAAAGATGTAAAGAATGGTTAACTTTTCAGGTAGAGCTAGCAAAGAAAAAAAATCAAGCTAWGGGAGTCAGGGAGGAAAGAGGGAGTGTTCTTTAGGTATTCTGTCAGTGTCCTAACAGGCGACAGTCTGYTCTTTTCACCTTGTACTCTGTTCCCCAGGACTATGTCTTCACATCAGTCTTTTTTTTTTAGAGGAATCTCCTCTTTAAATTCTTTGTGGAATGATGACCTTCCTCTTCCTTAAGCTCTAAGCTGCACCTTAAAGAACACTGTGAAAAGATACGCTGTTCAGAAATAATCCTTGTGTCAATTTAAAATATTTCTTCATTTCCTACGGAACATTTCCATGACAATTAGGCCTTTGTTTARGAATCGGTATTTTCCTGCAGTCTATGCTTCACGTGAGGTCATAATCCTGTGATGACAATCACATCCACAGCAACTAGTTGTGATGTCACAAACTGGATTAATCACTTCTAGAGGAGAAGCAGCATCAGGATGTTTTCAAACAGTCTCTCAATAATCTCATTTAACTTCTCAATAGAACACCCATTCACATTTTAACTTGGAAATATTATTTAAAAAAGCAACGCGCTTCAAGAAATAATAATGCGGCCTGCATCAATCACGATATTCTTATGCCTTTCCAACAGCATTTTAAAAAACATAAATTAAACCATCACCTTAACTAACAAAGGGTTTAAATCACACCATCTTGACTGAAGATAGCTTAACTACAGCAAGCTTGGGGAGAGAAACTGAAGTTTAAAGCACTTACTGAAATAAATTATCCAAAAATCATTTCACAGCTAAATAAAAATAATAACAAAAAACCCTCTCTGTATAGCTGAACAAACAATCCTTCAAACCAAGTGCAAAACTGTTCATAATTATACATACATGCTCCTTTTCAAGCATAATGCACTGATAGATACTGGAGTGGGTATGAATGCAGTGAACATCACCACAGATGTCCCTTGAGATGTCATTTTATTAAATACATGCATGTACTTTGCAAACTGCATATTACAGGCAGGGTTTTTGTTTTTGTTTTGTAAGCGTGGTAAATACAAGACGTAATTTTGCCTTTTATCAAAATTCTACACAAGGCAAGACATCTTTGCATCAATACTCAGGGCGACAGCATGGATTCAGGTTTTTCAATACACCTATCTTTATTCAGTGAACCTGTCTGATCTTTTCACTGGTCCTACAGCTGCATTTAAATAATGAATTTCTATCATGATGCAGGTAAATGAAGCTAACCACATAAATCAAGTTTTTATAACAAAAGGTGTTTAGACTTCAGCAGTGATTGTCCCTGTCTCACAGACAGGCCAAACCAGGTTATAAATTCATTCAGCTGTAGCTCTAAAACATGGTATCACGGCAAGAGACGGTGATACTGAGAGCACTTAGGCTTGCTAGCGCACTGGCACAACAATGTCAAGCAGGAACAATGCGAGCAGTCTCCCGTGCTCCTCTACAGATTCAAAACACAGTTGCAGAACTACATTAATCCTACAGCTGCCCAGCGTCCTCCTGAAAGCAATACATACGGCAACCATAAAGCAGGCTGGGAGAGAAGCCGAGACTGGTGCAGGAGCTCATACGAGCGACGGCTCAGATCACACGCGAGTCTAACAAAAACAGCTCGCGGCAGGGGAAAAAAAAAAAAAAGAAAAAAAAAAGGCAACGCAGTGCTCCGGGACCATGGACAAAAACAGGACGGTGACTCCCCAAAGCCCGACTAACTTTAGACGCGGAGCAGTGCCAGCACCAGACGGCAGCCTCCGCCCCACTGCAGCGGCGGTGCGTTTCGGGGGGGGG
>NW_020449719.1:0-40667 GCF_003343035.1 Apteryx rowi | reverse complement strand
GGGGCCGCCCCGCGGGGCGCCTCGTCAACCCGCTGCCCTGTGGCGCTTACGCCGCCGCCGCCGCGTGGCCTCGCTCTCACGCTGCTTCCCCGCGGGGAGACCGCAGGCGGCGGTTACCGCGCCGGTAACTTGATCTGTAAATCGAGTCGCACGGGTGGCATTCTGCACCTCTTCTTTATTAAGTGTGAAAGAGTGGAAATGTAAGGCCTATATGGCTTCTGTGTGGAGTAGATTCAATAATGATGAGAAATAATCAGGTGTGTGTATAAAAAGTATGTAAATATATAAATTATATATCTTATAAATTTACATGCATCTTTCCTGAATTTTAAGAGATGCTTACAGTCATATTTATAGTCATGATACTCAGTGACGGTACTGTGCATTTTTATCTTTTGGCTTGTTGACATGATGGGTTATGACTAATTCAGAAAAATGCTAGGTCATCTCTGCTTCCTGTCAGCCTCAGAAGAAATCACCAATCAAGCAGGATGACTTTGCTTTTGCTATAGATTTTCAAATTTCATTTGTGTAGACTTTAGAATGTAATGCAAACTCTGAACTTCTGTTTTCCTTTAATATGTTATTCCCTTTTGTATTGTGTTTTGTAAGTTGTCTTCAAGAGTTGTTGTGATTCGTGCTTTGAATGGAATATTTTAAAGTTTTCTTAAATTGCAAATTGTAAATGTTCTGGAAAGCTGTAAATTTAATTGCTATTTGGTCAAAAGACAAGCAAGCCAATAAGCCTTCCTATCAATAGCGGAAACATCTTTTTTAAGGTCACAGTTTGGAAAATCAACTTAACCTGCCATTCAAACATTAAAGATATCTGAGTGCATATAAAAACATAACTTTTTTTAGCCAGAAAATTGCAAATTGAGATGATTTTGAGGAAGAGGTGCAAGCTAATTACGATCATTATTTTCAAAAGAGAGTACCTTAATTTAAATCTATCAAACACCAATATATGGTCTTGAAACCATTTTTTTCATAAGAAATAAGAAATTATTCACTCTTCAGATGTTAAAGAGGACAGAGAATATTTTACAGAAGATGCTGATTACTTTTAACTCATGTTTCTGTTTATGCTACAAACTTTGCTTTTTTGGTGGTTAGATTGCTTGCATTGAAGAACTTAAAGCTTCTTAAAAATTCTAATGGCGCACTTCAATAGTTGATGGCCTAACACACAGCCTGTATGACAGGATATAATCAAAAAGACTATGATTCAGGAAGGTTTGTAAGCATAGGATTAGTTCCACTGAATTCAGTGCCTCTTTTCTTATGATTAAAGTTAGCCTTGTACTAACTAGCTCGYTGGAGTGGCATCCAAAGCATTTGCTAGTTGTAGTTGTAACAATATAATTGTAGTGTTTATATTTAGACTGTCAACATATTATTACTGTGCTTTTCCACTTCTATATGACCTACTTAGAACTTATCTTGCAGAAGCTGATTATTTTCCACAATATTTTAAGAAAATAAAATGCCATTCTTCCTAGATGAATTGAGATTAAGAATCGAAACTCCTCACTTCCTAAAGTACATTTGGAAGCAGTATTGGCCACTGAGCTACAGTCATGGATATGAAACTTAATTACCTTCCCAGTTTGGCCACATGTCATAGGAGGGTCTACAGCTCTGTTCTATGTAGAGTCTACATATATTTCAGCTGCAGAAAGTGTTCAGTTACTTATATTCCTCTATATGCACAGAACTTTGAGGGCCCCAAAAGATCCCAGTCTTCAGTTCTGGTCCCCCATGCTGCCTTTCTTGTATGTATGTCTGCCAAACTTTGGTTTGGCACACATCTAACCACACTGATAGTTCAGTGATTTGTTGGATCATAAGCTACTAGCCTACTTCCCATTCCTTCTTTTTCTCATGAGACCTTTGGTTAACAACTGTAAGCTAATGGAAAGGATTCCAGGCTTTCTACCTGACTATCTACGAATTGGTAGCAGAGACCATTGCTCTGTCATTTAGTTAGCGGRGACATTGATACACATATCAAACTTAAATGGAATATGATTTAGGCACTTAACTCTTGGTCTTCTGGTTCTCTGTGAAGGAAACCAGTCATTTAGATCTCTTTCTGTCTCTAGACAAAAGAATCTTTCCTTTCGTCTGAACAGGCTTGCATTTGTCTACCTGAAAGCTTGCTTTTCTTTCTTTCTTTTTTTTTCCCCTCTCCCTATAAATATATTAATTTCCTTACAAATCTTGTTAAAGCATATCTTTACCATCACCATCATAGTAAAACCACTACAACAAGTTAAAGAACCTGTCCAGACCTGTAGGGAGGAAGTGAATAAGTCCCTCAGTGATGGTTATTACTAATAAATAGTTCCATATCTTCTCCTTTTGTCACATTATGTACAGTGCCTAAAAATGTGGAACTAATCTGAGGGAGAAGAATAACTAATAAAGATAATTAGTACTGGTATGTGTTTTTCATTTGTTTTGTTTTGCTAAAGAAGCTCATGCAAGTTCTGTGAAGTTAATAAGCTCTGTTCCATACATGAAATCCCTGCCTGTGACAAAGAAAAGAGGGAAATTGTTCCACCCATCTGAAGTAGTTCCTTCATAGTATGGAAATAAGACCATGTGTATATAATGAACAATGCTGTTATGCAAATGTGTCTACACATTCATAAAACAACTATCACACTTGTATATTAACACAATAATGTTTAATGTTTTTAAAAACATTTAATTAATGATGAAAATAGTGACTAAATTCAAATAATTATTTAAGCAGCAAAAATATAACGTAGATGCCTACATCCAAAACTGTGATTTTGCAGTTTTGCTGAGCTGATGCCTGGCTTCGGAAGTGCCTTAACTCATCCAGTTCAAACAAGGAAATGCTGTTACTAAGGTGTCTAGAGTTCTGTGCAGTCTGAGCAAGTTTGTGCCTAGCTTCTGCCAAAAGTAGATCGAGATCTGGAAATGAGACATTGCTTTGCCTACATTTGCTGAGGAACTTGTTCTGAGAGGCACTCTCAAAGCATATCTCACATATATGCAAAACTGCTCTCCTCACAAAATTAAGTTTTGGTCAGCTTCTTTTTAGAGAAAATATTGGAGGAATGATGTTGTATATTATAGGTGACATACATTGGTATTTACTGGTGACTGGTATTTTCCAGTGTGCTGGATGACCACTTTAAAGACAAACAATGGCATTTTATTCAGACAGAAGACAGAATAGCACAGCAGTACACTAGGACTTCTTTTTGGTCATTCTTTTCCCCAGATAACTGGTTGTGTATATTCATATTAGTACGTCTCATTTTGACTGCTCAAGATAGTGTGCTGATTATAGCAATCACTCAGCAAATGGGATACCCAGAGTTTTCGATCTTAATTGTATGAAAGGAGTTTTCATTCCAACCTCCTTTCTTTAAATTACCAAAGGCAACTGCAAGATATATTCTTCCATATTGTGTATTCCTTCTTTAATTGTGCCCTTGAGATGAGGTTGTGGATTCACTGCTTTGTGGAATGCTGCAAAAGTCTTAGAAATTAAATATAGTTCTTTCTAATGATCTGAGGGACAGTACAAGTCACATTTATTTATATAGTTTGTGCTAGGTAAATGTGTGGTGTATTTTTTACAAATTTTACCAAGCTTCTGTAAAGAGAGAAACTATCTGCAGAGAGATTGTAGAAATAATAAATTCCCAGATGATTAATTGGTATGAGGATAATCAGATTTTTGTAGCGTGACAGATGTTGCATGAACTTTATAACATTCAAGGTCATCAAACAGAACAATCAAACGTATCTGCTGAGAAAGAATTACCATACCAACCTCAGGGAATAAAAACGTCTCATCAAGGAGTCTTCAATTAGAAAAAGTAGAGTTTCTGTGCCAAACCATTTTTTTAAATAAAAGCCATAATACTTAAAAAAAAAAGAGAGAGAGAGAGAGAGAGAGAGAAAGAGAGAGAGAGAAGTTGAAAGACTTTTACAATGAATTACATGTAATGCCTTTTCTAAGGCATGCAAATCTAATGCATGGACAGAGTAAATTCTGTTCGGTTTCATGTTGGTATCTTCCTATCCAAGAGTAAGGACTTAGGTGAAGTAGAAACAGCTAAAATCTTCCTCTAGTCATAGGCATCAAAGCAGGAAAGATACCAGGTTCAGGAGTCCATCATATCTTCAGGCTTTCTCCATGTCACAATTTAGGCAGGCTTCATAGGTGTGGTTCATTTTTAGCTGATCTAAATCCAGACTGCCACGATTCTGWCCTCCCTCTCCCAGCTGAGCAGTCCCACCCACACCCTTGCTTTTGCATTTAACATTTGGGCAGCTCCCTGGTGAGCTGGTTCAGGAATTAGTTCAGGAATTTATTTATAAAATAAAGTGATTAGGTTTTTAGCCAGATCAGTTCCCAGAACCATTACAGTGCACAAGCTTTTGTGCCAGCAAGAAAGGGTATGGGAATTCCTGGGTTACTAGGATTACAGTAACCCAGGTTTAATTTAGTTTGAACTTTGAGGGTACTACACCTTAAATCTTGAAGAGTAATTCTTAGAACCTACTCTGAAATGCCTTTAGTCCTAGGGACCCTTACATCTATCAGCCCACCAATTTTTCTCCATATATTTGTGGTAGTGCCTAAGCAGAGACTCTGAATGTGTGTGCTCTGAGGATGTTATCTGGGAATGTGGCATTAAAAATTGGTTGTGATTTAACCTGTAAGTGAGCTGCTTCTTCATCTTGAGCACAGTGCTGAAATCCTGGAAAATACAGTGGTGTGAGAAGCTTTCTTCTTCATGGTAATAAAGCTTTGGAGAGAACTGGCCTGGACTTGTGAAGAGTTTCAGGCCCAGWGTATCCACATTGCACTGAGGTTCCCCAACCACTGAACTATAGGGAATTCTGATGCCTGGAGCAAGCTGAGTTTCCATAAAGTTGGTTCAGTTTTATGCTTCATTTTCTTCTGCTTACTCCCTCCCTGTCCCTACCATTCCTCAAAAAAAAAAAAAGAAAAAAAAACAAAAGCATTCTGAATCCTCTGTGGATGTACATGGCTACAGCCAAAGTTAGTGTTTCCTCTGACTGGTTTTTAGGTAGAGCATCATTCAGTGTTCTGGAGGAACAATCACTTCACAGTGGCATCAATAGGTGAATGAAGAAAAGTAATCATGACAAAAAGAGAAAAATATATTGAGAAACTTTCCAGAACAGTGGTGTAATCCTTGATAAAATAAATTTGTTAATGATGAGAATAACATGATGCCCTCTCTACCTCATGATGGATTTGATCTGATTTCTAGATCTCAAAGCTGACAAAGAATGTTTTCATTTATTTTTAGCTGACTTAAAGCACCTCTTCTTCCTAAGTGATTTTTTTCTCTAATTCAAGCCATCATCTCCCTCATTCTCCTTGGACTTGCAACAAATTGCATTGACAAAATGTCAGTTGTATGCAGTTTACTACTTCCCGAAATGCTGGTAGCTTCAATTCCAGCTGTCAGATTTTAGATTTAATTAAATAATCCTAGTTTTTTTCAGTCTAAAGTCTGTAAAATTACATCAGTCTAAAACATGGATACCTGAATGGCTGTGCACCAAACCCTGGTTTTCTTAAAGTTCTTATTAACAGAACTGTGAAGATGCACTTCAGGTGGCCAGAGAAACAACACATTGCTTTACAACAAAGTCAAAAACTGGAAACAAATTCAGCCAGAATGTAGTTGCTAAACATAGTAGTGGAGTTATGTAACTAGGTATTTTGCAAAATCAATGAACTATTGGTCTGCTTATATGTTGTTGAGCTCGTCTACATTCGCACCTTGATCTATCCAGAGTCGTTGTCTTCTATTTCCRTTATGCTGGCTATTTTACAGATGTTAAAACTATATGGAAACAGTATACAAGGAAAAATAAAATGCACCAGAATTTCTCCAAACATGTCAATGCAGTAATGAATTCACAGGAAAAGCCCTTGATACAAATTACCCTTCTGCAGGGTAAATGTGACCAGCTGATACAGTGTATATATTTAGACATAGTGTATATATTTAGACATAATCTAGGGTTTGCACAGATCTGTAAATAATCAGGTATTAACTTGACATTTCCAAAAAAACACAACACTTTTTTACTGAAGTTCATAATCAAATGTGCGAGATGCCTGAGTAGGATATGTTTTCATTTTATATTTGAAAGTAAATTAATTCTCAATTTCTTTGCTTGAACAGTTTTATGCTTTTGTTTTATGCTCCCATTCTTAGAAGCACATAAACACATGCATAACTTTAAGCGTGCAGGTAAACTAAACCATAGTCATTAAAACATTGAATCTTGTGACTAATTCCATTGGTTTTAATAGGATTTAGGCACTTGCTTAATACTAATAGAAACTAAGTACTTCAATATTTTGTTAACAAGTTTGCAATGACTCTCATGCATGGCTGAACTGAACTGTAAACACAGGAATGATTCACAACTATATCACTCCACATTCATGTAGCAAAATATATATTTCATTAGCAGAGCCAGAGTTTGAAAATAATACATAAATTTTATTTCCTATATAAGATTACAAAAATGAATTCTAAGAAATCTAAAATCTATTACTTAGCAGTGATCAGATTGTGGGAAGATCAGTAGAAATATTTTGAAAGTTTTTCTATCTGTCTGCTTTATCTCATGTTTCTATAATGAAATTAACTGACAATGAAAGATAAAAGTATAAATCAGGTCAGCTTTGAATGTTAAAGTGATAAGTATACCATTACAGAATGAATTAACAGAATTGATAATATTTATAATTAAATTAATTTAATGAATTTACAGAATAACACAGAACAGATTGAGAAGAGAACATATTTCAGAGCAGAAGGGATCAGTTATGGATAAAGGCATAATTATTGTTTCTGGATTCAGCTGATAATGTTGTCTCTTTTTATGATTCCATTTTACTTTTAAAGATGTAGTTATCATACATGCAAGCATTTTGCTTTCAAGAAATAAATAACAAGACTTGTGTACATTTACCCATGAATAAAAATGTTTACAATACTTTTTCATAGCATCTGTACACTTTTGGGGACTGCAGTGTCACCTTCCTTTAGCAGATTAACTGCATAGATCTGTAGAGATTTGCCTAAACTTGCAGTAAGTAAGGTCCAAGTATTGCTTACATGGTTTTAAGTGTGACAGAGCTAAGTATATGGTTCTTAGGTTGGCTGGACAGTTGCTGATCACCTCACCTTTATGTGTCAGTGATAATACCTGACTGTGCTAGCCTAATCCATGCCTGCATCTGATGCCACATAGGATGAGTGATGATCTTAGCAAAGACACACAGGCAGCTTTTCAGAAGTTAGGAAATCAAGAACTGAATCTGTGGAAATCATATTATGATGATGTTACAGATAGTGGAGTTAAAGGCACAGCACAGTTGGAAGACAGAGGCACCAAAAGTTTCTTTGGGTTTATTCGGTGCCCTGTCCTACTCTGTTATGTGGAATAGAATAACCTTTAGCTGGCCATATATCGATATTCCTTTCACTACAGATATTCAAGATCTTCAATAGTGTAGTCTGATGTTCTGCCAAAATTAATTCATTGGTTATGTTTGATGACAAAAATAAGATAACATAAAGATGATTCTGGAATTTGACAAGAGATACAAGAATGGTGATATTATTTCTGAGACTGTTCAGTGGGAAGTGTTTACCATTAGATAATTTGAAAAACATTAAAAGCATTTGTTTGGTAATATTATAAATATTACATATTTTAATCATATTACAGCACAGATTATTTTTATTTCTTAAAAATCAACGGTTATATGTTGAGCATAATATGATAACTTTGACGTTCATTTAAAGTTTTTTGACATAGAGGCTTAAACATTTGATAAGGTTTCAAAGATTGACAATTTTTACACAAAGATTATCTTTGTAGAATTCTACTATGAGTCAATCTCCCCAGTCATACCTGGGGACTTTGAGCAGGATAAAAACTTCAATGAATTTTAACGGAATCAGATGGCAGCTTGCAGCTTTGTCTAATAAGTCCATTTAAAACATATTTCTTAGTTTGGCCTTGTTTCATGAAAGAAAATGTGTGTGTTCTTCAGTTTAAGCTTAAAAATCATTTGAAGTCAGCAGAAATGGAAGAAATGCTTAAGTGCTTTGTTGACTAACAAAAACTTAAGCACATATTAGTAAGGGCCTCACTAGACTGAAACTCTAATTTAAACATTTTCTCCAACTACAGTGAAAATAGAAATGAAAAACTATCTTTGGTCTCACTGAACCATTTAAATTATAGGCATGGGTGTCTAACAACCATTTGTACCAAATCAGGCCAGTTTGGCAGAATGAAGCTTCAACTTGGATGCTCTTATTACATGTAACATTAATTTTACTGGGTGTGAAATTGGTTTCTGCTAATCTAAAAGCATGAAATAATCACACAGAAAAGGAATATCTCATAAAAATAAAGTACCACACTGATGGTTTTTTACCATGGATAATAATTTGAGAGGGGTAAAAGCTGTATTCATGACATAGGTATGCTAGAAGCTCAAACATTCACATTCACATATTTCTTTAGCACCCCAATTTATTCTTTTTCAAAGATATGCTAAATTTTTAGTGGCACAGTGCAATAAAAGTATCAATAGGGAGCTATTGATGCAAAGGAAATGTGATATTAGCAATGTGCATTTCTATGGTTTTATACATTTGCTGAAAATATGAAAATCATTTATTGACAAATGAGTCCTACAGTGCAGTGCACAAATAATAGACTAACAAAGAACATATCACTGACTCATGTAAATCTCTGTGCTAAGACCTTCCAAAAACCTACAATATTTGCTACATGTCTACACATCTATCATCTAAAGAACTGGATTCTCCCATATTATAGAAATACCATTAGTTGTCAATAGAAATGATTATGCATTAAATATCTCAAAATGAAATGGCAATGATATAAAGATCCTGAAAAGATCATTCCTGTCATGAGATGAAGGTCTGGCTCTGTTCAGAGAGGTTGAAGCTGTGACAAGCATTCAAGGACAGAGGAATAGCTCCTCTAGAGTGCAGTCTGGTTAGGTTTAAGTAGGGAACTATTTTAAAATGAGGAAAACTGTATGACCTCTAAAGCCACTCAAGACCTCTTGCTGTACCACAGTAAGATTTCTATTGGTGTCTATCTATTCTTACACAGCACATCTTCATATCAGGACAATGAGGAAATGTTCATATCAAAAGTTTTATGAACATTTCATATATTGCCTCTAAAAACAACTTCTCAAAATGTTAGCTATTTTACTTTTTAGTCTTTGCTTTTGCAACATGTAAACATGAACATAAAGAAAGTAGTCTGCCACTTATTTCAGTCCATTTCAGTATTCCCATTTTATCTATTTTCATTCTAATGAAAATCATTTTCTGAGCAGTTCATCTACCTGACATAGGGAACTTGAAAACTAGGTAAGTGATAAAATCAGAAATAATATTGCCATGTTTCAGTTAAAAAAAACAAAGTTTCAAATTCACATCAAATGTTGCTTAGGAGTCTAACATTTTTCTTCTACCAATACTTTTATTTATTGCCTGAGTGCCTCTATGACAGATTTATGCTTTGCATTTTCTCAGAAGCATATAATTACAAGGAAAAATGTCAGGCTATATCTTTTGCTCTCTTTTAGAAATCTTCACTAAAATTGTGCTTTTTCACTGTTTAAATTTTGAAAACAATACAAGTGTATTTGTTCAAGATAGTTCACTTTTAGCTTTTTGAACAAAACATCATGAGTTCATTTTCTGTGAATTTCAGGAATTACCTGTTTTATTTTTTATACTCTGCAAAAGTTTCCTTGTTTCTCCCTGAAGGACTAGATTACTTCTGTGACTAGAGACATAACAAGAAGGAAGAATCACCACTGCTAATTACACTGACATGATACTGAAGCTGAAGTTGCAGAGCCCAGTACACTGGGAACTAGTTGTCACCCATGGGTGAGAGGTTGTGGAAGGAGGCAGGACAAGTGGGACGTGGGCAAAGCCATGACTTTACCTTTGATGTACAGATTAATGTTGCACAAAATCAAAAGGGAAATACCAAGAGATGCCTTATCACTTCAGTCATTGGAGCAAAATGGGATTCAGGCCAAGTTAAGCAAACCTCAGCTGATTGTTTCTTCTTCCCCTAGGCTCTTCCTCCCTCAACTGTACAACTACCCAGTGCCAACACTAGCCTGTATTAGCAAAGTTACCAGGTTGAAAATTGATCTAATAGAAAGAGGTTTTTTTTCAGCTACATCAGTTCAAAATCAAGGAACCTTGATTTGGGTCACCACACTTCTACAAAAATAGCTCTCCAAGAAAAAGGGAACACATGGTGCATGTGGCCATGTATGATAGCTCTGCAACTGAATAAACCCACATCCCATGATGACCTCAGAGATGTATTTTTGTCAAACTATTTCTTGCCATTGGCTTACTACAGAACATAGTAGATTTGCAACACCTGTGTCCCCTTCTAAACCTAGACACTGTGTGAAGCTGCTTTTAAGATCACTGTTCTTAAAAAAGGCTTACCTTTTTATATGCCTTTGCTTATAAATCTTGTTTTTTAACTTGAGAAATAATCTGGTCCATCGAAATTAATGGCAATAGTCAGAAAAGACAAAAAGATGGTGAAACCTGTCTTTAGTGATTTTTAGCTTTCTTTGGACTACATTCATAGCTGAATCTTAAACTGTAGTCCTTGATAATATACTCCATGAATTGATTCCACGTGAAGAAAATTATTTTGTATTCCTGTAGTGCATTGCCTGCCTTTTGTAACATAGATATGGCTTTTCTTTTATCTTTTATCTTTTTTTTTTTTTTTTGGCCTTATCCTCTCAAATATTTGTGAGGAAATTATCTGCATGCAGTTAGAAAAGAAATATGACATTCTAATGTCTGTTTGATTTGTTGTAATCCTATTACCACAATTGCTCATCAGAGCCAAATTCCATCTAAGATCTTGTTAGTCTTGATCTCTTTATATCATTCATACTTCTTTACTATCTTCCTCTGATACATATTGTTACAAACACTGGACAGGTCCCCAGATGAACTTCTCAACTGTTATTATTGGAGTGCCATTATCTTTATTGATTTTTGACATTTTTTCATTCTTTCTTCCATTATTTCATGTCTCTGTTTTTCCTGTCTTTAACAATCTCTTTTCTTTCTTTTGTAATAACACCTCACCATTTATACTGTAAAATATGTGAAATCTATGATGGTTGTTAGTTTAACAACTGGACCTACAGTACTGTAAAAGATATCTCAACTTTCCTGTGTTTCCTAGGTTTTGTTCTTCCTCCTAGTGAAGTGTTTAACTTTTCTGTTTCTCTGTATTTTTCAATATCTTTCATCTATTTCATATTTCTGGAATACAAACAGTCTGTTTTGGAGCTTTCTCTACTTTTTGTTGTTTGGGTGTCTGTGTACTTACCCTCTGTCCCACCCACTTTTCATTTATGTAAAACATACCACTGTTTCTGGCACATTTCACTCATTCTCCCTCACTACTGTCTTGCCTTCTGCTGTTCATCTCACCTTTTGAAACAGTACTTCTATTTGTTTATGTGTCTTGCATATACGTATTTAAAAATGTATTGATCCCTGATGATTCCATTTCTACTTATTTTGCAGAGGTAAAAATATTTAGCAGATATGCTGTGCGTATTACTTCTCTGTCCTACTCATCCATTTCACATATATGTACTTTTGTCAGCTGAGATCTTCATTCTTTTTAAAATCCATTTGGTAAAAATTCCCTGTAAGTGATTAATTGCTTGCTTGCTGTTGCTGCTGTTGGTGATAGATGAGAGTAAGGTAAATGTAGCAGCTGCAGCAGGATTTCCCTAATATGGATAGCAAATCAGCAAAACGTTTGAATTTGTTTTCACTGCAGAGTGAAGGGTAGAGTGGAGTCACTAGTTGTTATCAGCCTGCCCCAGAATTTGCAGACACTGAAGGCACACAGGTACCTGGCTGACAGGGCTTTTTAACTCGGGCATGATGATGGCTACAGCAGCAATGATGCTTCTGTGTTGTAGCAAGTGGATGTATTAACTCTATTGGATACTGCAGTTGTGACCCTAGTGTTTGAGTGAGAACTATGTGGAAATAAAAATTCAGCTGAAGAGGAAAAGCATGCTGACAAAGAATCATGTAAGCCATGTAAGTCATTATAAAGTCTGCTGCTTTAACTAAGTCTCACAGGCCAATGTATCCATTTCCACCTCTGGCCTCACTGTGCTCTTCACAGTACTACTGAAATCACTTCACTGCCAAGCTTTGCCTGGCTGAAGGCCCTGGAGAAAAGCTCTGCAGAGAAGGTATAAAGATATTAGCACAAAATAAAGAGAAATAGCCTCAGGCTTCCTAATCTCTTTGAGGCTGAGAAAAACCTCTCTGTTTTTTATTCCTACCTCACTAACTTCAGAAAATGTGCTACTCAGTAACCACCTCCTCTTCTCTGTGAAGTTTAGGCCTGTGACATTTCTGTATAGGCTTAAGAAGGCTAGATGGTACCAGACAGGCAGKCAAGCCAGTCTTTGTATTGGAGGGGAAAGAACTGTACTTGCCAGGTCTCCTCCCAGGCTGACTTTCAGAAAAATTAGTCAGTTCTACAGTTTTAGAAATAATTTGTGTCCTGACTAAAGGAAGATGCACAGACCAAATGACATTTGTCCCAATTCTATAAATGCTTTTCACAATTTATTAAAATTGCTAATTGATAAGCAAACTTCAGCCTTTGTGTAAGAAAGACTTCCTGAAGCATCTTCCATAGGGCTGAACAGCGCTGGACAGTGCAATGTTCTGTAGCACGTTCCCAGGTCCTTATTAATATGAGAGTGAAGTATGTTGTCAAATTGTTCAGCTGAGAACAAGCTTTTTGATCTTGTTGGTGAAGCATTTATAACTAGAACTTAAAAGTCAAGCTGGTTTAGGCAGTTAAAACATATGATCTACACTCTTTCAGTATTATTTCTCATTAGAAGTTCTTTCTCCCACACTTAACTCTTTTTAATACCATTTAAATTTCACATTCTTCTAATTACATTTTGCTGAGTATATGCTCTGTTCCATTAGCTCTCTTTCTTCCTTTCATCATGTCCATTCCACAGTCTCTATGGATTTTAAAAAGTATCATTATTGTTTTGTATTGCAGTAGAAAGTGGACATTGCTATATGAAGGAGTGGATAGGACTGTGGCTGTACAAATGTTCTCCTCTATTACCAGAAATTACCCACTCTTCTGGTTTTCTCAGGAAACAAATTATCATTGTAAAACAACCATTACTAAAATAGTGTTTTATGGTCATTTCATCAAAGGATTGTTTTTAAAGCTGTCTACTTATAAGATGGTAAGTTCCCATTTAGTTCCTAAATTAATGTTCTGAGTTTCACTAATGTTAAGTCTCTGGTAGCTTCATCTGAGACAGTTGCTGCATATCTGATCCCTTCAGAAAATCATGCTAACGATGTCTCTATGTGGATGTAGTAACCCAGTTTTAAATATGGTTTAATTATAAAATTCTTATAAGTTTTATTTTGACATTTTCAGGCTGAATGCACATTGTTTTTAAGTTCTTAATGATGTGGTCTCATTTGAAGGACAGAGATTCACCTATGCATTGCTCTCTGGAATTAATTGCACATGACAGTCACAAAAATCCCACATGCTCAGTTGTGATATTACTGCTTATGCAGTAAGTATTTTTCTGGTTTTGTTTTGTTTTGTTTTGTTTCCAAACTGGAGTATGGTGAAAACTGATACAGATATTTTTATGGTCATGGTCAGTCACTAAATCATTAGTAATATCTTCTACTAAATCTCTTGCTGATACCTTGTGATTTCTCAAAAATTATTACTTGGATGTCTTATTTTTCATTATTTTGAAGAAAGAGATAAATTACTGAAAAATATTTGGTTATATTTCTGAGTACATCTTTGATCATATATACAATTCTAGGACATGCTACACCTTTAATTTATGTACTTTTTGCCAGATGATTTCATGGCCATTAACGCGGGTTTAGATTGCTACTATAATTACCACCATGTAATCTAGAGTGTAATAATCATATATAAATTCCCTACTAATTACCCTGTAATCTACTATTTGTTGATTAGCAGAGCATGGGATGAGTATTTCTGCTATTATTAATCTTAATTTACATGATAATTATAAGGCTGTTACAGATTTTTCTTGTTTAGTCAATTGGCTATGTTGTACGACATTTTGTTGTGTTAATAAAATACTGCCTTTTCATGTTCATATGTTTGGAACCCTTCTCAGCCAACTTCTCCTAACATGCACTTCTAGCCTGCATTGTTCTTGAGCTGGAACACATGCAGGTCACTACAACAGGTCATCCTTTGTTTTCTCTGAAAAAGTACCCAGAGAAGTTTTCAGGCTTTGGGATATAAGTCAACGTTTATGTGAAATAGTCACAATGCACATTTCTAGTTTAAATATAGGTTGAAACTCTACTCATGCTGAAGGAAAAATACAGGGAACTGTTGCTCTGTGGATCAAGAATGTACACATACTTGCTCTGAAGTTCAGGAGGAGGCAGTGAAGTTGAATATTTGGGTGAAGATGAAAGGGCAAAAGAAAAAGGTTATTGTAATGGTAGAGATTTACTATAAACTGCCAAACAGGAGTAGGTGGATGAGGCTATTTTTGTGTAGCTAAATAATCCTTCCAAGTAGTAGGTTTGTAATAGATGATTTTAATTGACTTGGTACCTTTGGAAGACTAATTTTGCTTTTCACACAAGGAACATCAAATAATCTGGATGGACGCAGTATTTTTATTTGAATAAATGGTACTAGCTATTTTAGATGTGATTCTAACTAGCCAGACAGAATGGCTTGAAAATCCAAAGACAGAAGACGTTTTGATGTAAGTGATCACGATGTATCTGGGATTCTAGGAAGACAATGTATGGATGGAAGAAAAGGGTCAGGAGAGACAGAAGTATGTTTCAGAAAAGCAGACTTACATATTCAAGGAGCTAGTAGGCAGGGTTTCTTGGGAAAATATAAGGGAAGAAGGAGAACTACCAAGACAGAAAGCTGGAATTCAGTGAAAGAGATTACATTAGAGATGCAACAGCAAATTATCTCAATTCAAGAAAACAAAAAGAAGTGCACTGAGGTTGGGCGTACATCTAGGCTTCTTTTCCTCATTTAACTCTCCTCCCAACATACAGCTAGACTGAAAAGGTGGGCCTTGTCCTGGGTTTCCTAATCTAGTTATAGCCTAAGAAGCAATTATAGCTGCATTGGAAACCCTTTGTAGATCTTGACAACAACAACAACAACAACAACAACAACAACAACAACAACAACAACAACAATAAAAAGAAATCATACAAAATGGAAACAAAATGTAGAGGAAAGGATAATGAAGGAATAATGCAGAAATGTAGGGATAAAATTGGAAACCTCAGGCACTAAAGTGATGACTGGTAATGAACGTAAAAGGGTTTTTAAATATATTAGAAATAATAGGAAGACAAGAGACAGTATAGGCTCATTACTTAATGGAGAAAATGAGAAAATGTTTGGTATAACTAAGAAGTTTTATCACCTTTTGCTCTTCATTTGTAACACAGAAGGTTAATTCTGCCCACGTATTAATTTTTTAGAAGGAGATAGGTGTTCAGATCTGAATAAGGTTAGAGGGATTAAACAATTTCTGCGTAGGTTAAAAGTATCCTGGATGAATTTGCTGTAAATTAAATATAGAAYTAAAGCAACAAAAATCTGTGAGCTATAAGTTTCATGAAGAACAGGTGAGGTCCCAGAAGATGGCTGAAGGCCATTCCTCATACTCTTCATTAGATGTGAGAATAGGGGAGAGGAGGAATAGGGAATGAGGGGATTCATTTCCAATAAGTTAAATTTGGTTCCTCAAAGTATTCCAGGACAAATACATTTTTATGCACTAGCGAGATTAAAAGATTAAAAACAAATCCAATGTCAAAAGAAAATCATGAAAATGCAATCCTAATTTTAAAAGGCTCAGTTCAATAATTGGTGAATAGAACAGAGAAAATATGGGATGACACTGAACTGGAACAGGTTGTAAGCTATTTGAAGGACAGGATGAGAATTTAAATGAATATCATAAATTGCAGAAATGATCTGAAGTCAATAAGATGAAATTCAATAAAGAAAAATGCATATTAAAGCACTTGAGGATCAAAAAAACAATTACGCAAATACAAAATGGGGAATCAACGCTTAGGCAGAAGACTTTCAAAAAAGGATTTGGAGGATATGCTGTATACAGAAACATAATGTGTGTAAATCAACGTGTGATGTGGTTACAGAAATGCAAATGTCATTCTGGGGTGTATTAGCAGCGGTGTTATATATAACACAAATAATAATTCTGCTTTTTCCAGGTCTAGTAAGGCCTCAGCTAAAGTGACATATCTAATTTTAGGAATTACTCCATCTGAAAGATGTAGGAAAGTTAGAATGAGTTCAGTGTAGAGCTAAAAATGCTAAACGATTTAGACAATATGATCTCTGAGGAGAGTTTGAAAGAACTGAGTTAACTTAGTCTACAAAAATAAGACTGTTAAAGGACACATCCTCTAATATATATCAAGGCTGTTATATAGTGGTATTCAGTTATTTTCCACGTCCGCTGGAGGACAAGGAGAAAATTGGCTGAATTTGCAGCAAAAGAGGTTTAGATTAAGTTTAAAAAGATATATTCTAAAAACATGGATAATTAATAACGGGTAGAATCTGCCTAGTGTAAAAATAGCATTTCTATTCCTTGAGGCTTTGAAAGTGGCTAGATGAACATCTGTTAAGGATGGTCTATCCTGTCTCAGTAGAGAGAGATGGACTAGGTAACTTTTTGTTCTCCTGCCACTTTGACATTTCTATGCTACTTTTAAGTTGATGGCAGTAGACCTTAGACTTCAGGAGGGCATTTCATGCCCTGAATGAGTTGGATGTGAATATAGCTTAGAGGCTGAGAGCGGAGCTACAAACTAGTATAAAACTGGCATTCTGTAGCCAGACTCGATGGGGACAAGGGATTTGGTTCAGTACACAGTAGACATAAGAACGGTAGAGTAAAACAGTGAGCTGTATGCCTCCTTAACTCTGATCATTCTTTATGCTGGATCACTGGATCAAGGAATTTAGTGTATGAAATATAGACACTAGATAAATAGAAGGAAAATAGTTTAAGTACATAGCATGAAATTGCATAGCTTGGATACATTATGGTATTCGAAAATTTTCATCTTTACAAGTAATTATAGGAGTTCAGATTGAGGCTAACAATTTAAAATAAAATAATTTCCACTTGAGTGCTTTCTTTCAGATTCAAATTATAAATTCCCATTATAACTGACTCAATCTAATAAACCCTTATTCTTGCAGATGATATGTTATCAATCTTACTTGAATCATTGGGAACAAAAGTAGAAATTAACATAAATAAATGAATAAATCCTAATGAAACTAAACCTTTAGTAATCAGATAATGTTCTAAATTAAAAAAAAAAAACCTAAATATTGAAGAGGGACTGACTTTCTAGAAAATGCTTGGAAAATTTGAACAATAGAGCCTTCTTCATTTTACATTTTAAAGACTAAGAAAAAAAAATTACTTACATCTCCTTATTAAGTCAATGTCAGTCATGAACCATAGAGAAACCATCATTCAAGAGTTAACCTTATACAGTGGAAGCCACCAGTGCATAATCAGTGCTATAATTAATACAATGATTTAATAGCCCATTCAGGGCTTTTTAAAGAGGGTCAGAGCTGCTACCCAAGAATTTTCTGTCAGCAATTTTTGCAGTTCTGACATGTATGACTCCTAAGATTCAGCATACGGTGCTGCTCTGTTTAACAGCTAGATATTCCATAACTTTGTGCCTGAAAAAATAGGTGTTACCCAAACACATCTTGAATTAGAACGCTTCTAATGGGGGGAAAAAAAAGTCAGATAATAGGAAAAATTGCATTACTAAAGGAAAACAAAACTGCAAAGTGTAATGCCACACAAATTATTGATTTGGTCTGAACACATGATAGAAATATGATTGTTCCACACAGCGGCAGTCTTTTGTAAGTAGTGATATATTTATGTACTATTATTGTATATGATGTTGTGAATGATCACACTGTGATGCCTAYATATAATAGGTTTCTCATCAGCTTCTGTTATGTAGAAGAAAAAGTTAGAGATATTCATTTTTATGGCAACATAACAGAGTATCTTTAAAAGCAAAGTACTTATCAGTAGCAGGGTACAAAAGGAGAAAGATGAGATGTATCTTTAAACTGCTGTAAAATATATTTCTTACAGGCAAATAAATCTGTATGTGCAGGTGACTGTTCAGACCTGATAGCAATATTCAGAATATGCCTTTTTTTTGATCATTTGCTCAAGAAAATAGAGATGTCCAAGGTGCTAAATTTCTGTCATTCCTTTAGCTGTCCCTTTAAAATTCTGTGCAGTCATTGTAGCTTTTGAAGAACTGTAGTATACAAACACTTGGKAGACTTCTTTGATTTCACCAGTAACAATTTTGGAAGATTATCTCCCATGTGTAAATAAGGGAGTTCCCATCACCTCTACTTCTGACCTGATAGTGTAAACAGCATGTCTATAATAGATTGCATCCATTCCAGGCTATGGGGTACAGAAGACTTTTTCTGTGAAGATTCCTCCAAATTAATGGTCCAGAACTGTGTTTGGGTACTGAAAGAGGGAGCTGCTCAGGAACCCAATGCTGTTGGTGTCCAGATGCCATAGATGATACACCATCTAAAGTTAGGCCTGCAAGTTACAAAGCCATTTTCCTTTAAAATTCTTTATAATCTGTGAAGAGAGATAGGTTCCTAAGCTAGGCTTCTTCTCTGAAGTGGARAATCATTTCTTCCCTGATCTACAGTGATGAAAAGGGGAACCTCAGGAATCAAGCCTCAAAGTCTGACGCCTCAGGCTAGATGAGAGATGAAAATCTCTCTGGGTGATTGTCTCAAATATAGTGATATAAAACCCAGAACTATGAGTTGGAAGCAAAGGAGGARACTATAATATGCAGTCCAGTAGAACTGGGACGGGGAAAAGGCAACCCAAACTTGGARGTTGGGATCATCAGGGACAAATCTTGTTATCAGTGGAGTATTGAGGCTAGATGGACAAAACTGTGGGAGTAAGATACTTAAAGAGGGAAAATATCTTTGTACAGCCAAGAATAATGGGAAAAGGAAAAAGAGCTAACCTGTGGGGAAAAGCCTGGTATGGAAAAAAATGGAGAAGATAGAAAAGAATGGGTAAAGATTGTGAAAGGCTCTGTGACCACTGTCACATGTTCTTATTCAGAAATAAGAGTTGAACTAGATACTCCTTGGGTGTCATCAGTCCTCTGTTGTAGTTCCCAATTCTACTGGCAACCTGTACAGACCATCATCATGATACAACATGTTAGGTTTTTTTTTTTTCTTCAGTTCACATTTTAGAAAATATATGCAGAAAAGGACACATTAAGGAAACATAAGGTTTTCACGTACTCAGAATTAAGAAATGCCAGGCAGAGGCTTACCTCTTATGCCTCTACAGTATTGTCTTTATTTGCATGATCATGGGACCATGCTTCATGGGCCTATTCTTATAATGAAGGAGATTGTAATCATAGACCTTAGGTTTACTTTTCACAGCAGCTGGAGGCCTTGAAAAAGTAGTGTCTTGCTTTCTATTGAATAAACACCATCTACTTTGTGTACTGCAATTATTCACTGAATGTAGCAAATTAATACATGAATGTGTAATAATATCCATGCTAATGTAGATGATATAGTGGAAGCCTGTATAAAGGTGGCATAGGTGACTGTAGAATGATGTAGTGTGGACTATTCTTTGCTCTGACCAGCTCTCTAAAATTGTCTGTGAAGAGTATGAATTGTCAGGGGTAATATCTCTCTGCAATATGACTTTTTTATTTACCCCAAATAAGAAAATTTGCTTTTCGAAACTCACTTTCTAATCCAAGTTTCACTGGAGCTTGCTATGCTCATCCTAATTTCTAGACAGTTTCATACCAACATTTTTCATCCATTTGCGATTATTTCTATTTCTGTTTACATCCATTCCCACTTGATAGTGTGGTGATTCTAGACAGTTTCATTTTTATGATATATATTTTTTGTTCAGTCAGCATTTCAGTTTTCTTTCACAATGCATGGTCTCCTTGGTATTGTGGTGTGAGAATATTTTTCTCCAAAAGCAGAAAGTTTTATTATTTCTTTTGATGTTTTTAGCTATTTTCCCTCTCGTTCCAAACAAACTACAGTAAAGCTTTTCAAGAAAGCTATAAACACTTTGTCTGGCAGAGTCATTTTGTGTTGCTGCCTGGTTTGTATTGATCTTGCAGCTCTGTTTCTGTACCCATAGAATTTTTGCTAGTGACGTTTGGGATGTGCATCTTGCTTGTAACTAGACAGACAGTGGTGAAGTTTTATCCTTATAATTATTTCATGAATTCAAAGCAGAAATTTTATTCAACAGTGTTATTTGTCCTTTATACTTTACTTTACCTGCCTTTCCCCCACATTATGGGAGTGAGAAATAATTTATTTGGACATTTGGGGAAGAAAGTCTGCCAGGATTTCTGTAAAATTTTTGAAAAAAATACAGTTAATTGAAGGAAGAATTTGCAGTAGTTGAATGAAAAATTCCTTAAAATGTTTGTAAGACCAGGCAGAAAAGGAAATAATAGATGAGAGAAGAAAGAAGGAAGAAACCTAGGGAAAAAATGAAGATATCTCATTAAGGAAGGAGAGAAAAGGGAAAAGAAGTTTCTTCTCAATATCTAGAGGCCTATTTGTAGAAATCTTTCTTCCGTACACAAATGGGGAAAAGCTGACATGACACATGTCCATGGAGCTATTCTGACATGCAGTTAAATCAGAAACAGAGACTAGCAAAAAAGAACTAGTCTCTGGTAGATGTATAAAATCATCCTCTCCAAAGTTTATTCCTCTCCTATTTCACCTGAATGTCTTTCTGCCCTCTTGGATTGCTGCTGCCCTGAGACTGTATTTATAATCCTAGAAATTTGCTCCCACTGTGAGCTAGTCCTTCCTTTAATGGAGCCTATATCTAGCTCAAAATCTATTTTCTTCAACTCACCCTCCAGAAGGGTAAGAGTTGCAAAGGATGTGACAGGGCAAATGATCAAAAATACTCAGAATGTAATGCAATTTCACTCATGTTATAAAAATAGCTACAGGTAAACCCTGTGGACAGTACAGAAAAGAATTATTAAATGGTGCCAGAATGGTCACAGATTTGCTATGTAGAAAAAATGAAGATGCTTGGAACTACTGTGATAATAAAACCCATCTGAGGAGAAGACAGACAAACAGACAGAAGCTGACTTGCTGATTATCACTGAAAACTGTCTATTGGGTTGTCTTTGTGCCAAATGCCACTTTCAGAGGGTGGAGTACAGTTTGTTCTACATTTCTTGCTCCCTTCCCCCTCCTCCCCCTTTCCCTTATACTAACTGAATGAAATCAAATTATCTTCAAGAGAAAGGCAGCATGTGTTTTTAGTAAATAAAACTATTTCTGGCTTGTTTCTCCCACAGGCACGACAGCACATTATGGAATAATCTATTCAACTGTTCCTGAGGAAAGTGTGCTCATGAATCTGCCAGAAGACAGAAAGGTGACTGCAGCACATTCATGGCATGTTGCTGTATTCACTGCCTGTTAAAAAGCTGGCAAAGTTATCTGCAGGGTTGAAGAAGGTTTAGATGTGTCACTGTAGAACCAACAGCAATCCCTCCTTGGAGCTGAATAAATGCTAGTATTTATCCATGGATATCACTAACAGTTTAGATACTATAGATACACAGTGACTTCTGGTGCACATTAGATTTGAAATGTGTTGTAGACACCATGAAATTATGTAGCTAGGTCACTCAGTGCACTGCCTCTCTTATTTTCCACTCTCTTGCACAGCCCTGTTTAATAGGCATCTGTTCCTCCAGTATTATATTTATATTAAATATGGTTTAATTAAATTCAGCAACATGAGATGTTTGAGAAGCTAAAAGAAAACTAAAGGTTGGCAGTTTGACAAAGGATAATTGGGTCCTCAGGCACCTAATACAGCATAAGAGAGTGTTTGGTTTTCAGTATCTAGGGAGCAGTTTGATTGGGAAGAGACATATTTCTTTATTCCCTGTTTTTGCTGGCCAGGAACAGAATTACTTTAAATTTGCAGAGAAAAGATTTGTATGTCTTTAACCGCACCCAGCAACCATTTAACAAAAGCTGTAGTTATGTCCAGTGTGAGAGATTTAACACAATGATCAGTAGGGAAATAATTGATGTTAACAAAATTGTCACCAGACTTCACCAACAACATCCTGCCAGGAGGTACGTGGCAATTTACGCTATTGCAAGCCAGTGCTCCAGATGCTAAGCTCAGAGAGACATCACTGTATTGAATACATACTCAGTTTATGTTTTAAAGCACTAGGACTAGAGACAATTGAAATATAAACCATGAATCTGAAAACTAATTCTATGGCAGTTTAAAAAAGAATCTGAGATCGTGCAGCAATGTGCCCAGCTCCATAATCACGCTCATTCCCTGGCAATAAGACTTAGGCAAAATGGGTGGGATATATCTGGCAGTCATTACCATTGGCAAGGATCTCTCTGGTCATAGTGACACTGTGGTTCCTGTGGCTAACTGTTCTCGGGCCACTGGTGACTTTTTTCATAAACTGTAWAATGTTCTGAAAAGCTTCTTTATCTTTGGACAATGCTCTGGCAACTAGAAACCAAACCTGCAAAATCAGGTGCTTGGCTTGGTGGAGGTCCTGTGATCTCACTAACTGTTGATCAGGCATTACATGTCTGAGCATGGATTTAAATGACTAGCACTAGAGGTACTTGAAATTTTAGAGCTCCTTCTTTTCTCCTGGATTTGCATTTCATTATGATATAATTTTGCCCTGCTGGGTCAGAACTATAGCTGTGGCCAAGTATCAGGCCACTTCTCTTGCATTTCACTCATTTTCTGCAGCCAGGAGAGAGCAGGCCAGCCAACCCCAAGCTTATCACCTCCAACTACTCCTAAAATCATCTGGTTTGTAGGAAGATTTAACAGGTAGATTTATACTATTAACCATCTTTTAATAGTCAGATTTAAAATACTTTCAGCACGCTAAATCTTGTCTTGAGATCTGTTGCCTGCAAGTAGTGTGGGGACAGCGTGTACCAGGCTGGGAGGTATTTTGAACAAGAAGCTCCTGAAGTGTTTTGTGCACCTGCAGGCCTGGAGCAAAGTAAAAGCAAGCTTGACTGCTAATACTAAAGARCAGGAGGCATTGTGTTTTCATGCATACCACATGTCAGTGTCACCCTTGCTAGCTCATTGAAGGAGCACAAAGTGAGCTGCTTCCAAGTCTTTGCTGGGCTGGTTCTTCCGGCCAAGGCAGAACTAGGCAGAGCCAGGATCCTGACCTTTGCATGCACATCCTTTTCTTTGTGAGAAAGCTCTGGCTGTTGTCAGTATTAGCCTTAAACAAGCTTCATGAGGGAAAAACACCTTGTATTCTGACCTCTATGTCTTTTATATGACTGCTGTAACTTAAGGTATGGTGTTAGACTTATGATTCAAAACAGGAAAGACTGGCAATCTCAGAAGCACGTGTCAGAATTTAGAATGAAGATATGTTATTATTAGACATTTTTGTATTCTCTTAACTACAAGTATGTTGTTTTTAAAGGCCAGTGTTTACATTAAAACTCTTATCAGCTCCAACAAAAGCAAGGCTTGCCTCTCTAACAATAGGAACCCTGTTATTACATCCTGATGAGCGCTAGGAGAAAAATGTCTCCCTGATGCCATTGCTCAACTGGGCTGAAACAAGCAGCGCAAAAGGAAAACATGTGACCCATCACAGCTTATCTCTGAATGTGACTGTATCAAGAAAGTAAGGATGTTTTTTGCAGCCTGTCATACAGAAATTCTCCAGTGGCTCTGCTTATTGTTAAGGAGCTGTCAGCACGGTGGTAGCTTGACTCCGCTAGAATGCTGTCCAGAGAATGTTAGCAGTGTGGGGTTAATACAAAGTACGAGATGTAAAACTTAAAACAAGATTAAAGAAATGAAAATAATTAGTCAGCACAAATGGTGCTGAGCCCCTTTCCATAAATAGCAGATTTAACATTTCTTATGAGCAAGAGCAGAAGTATCTTTCAATGACATTGGCTTTGTGGCAGGAGAAATATAAATAGAAGCAAGCAGTTATGAAAGCCCTTGAAAGGAGAACTAGAATGCACATGAAAGACCTTGCAATCATTTAATCTGATTACAAAGAAGTAGAAACCTTAACATTAAAGCTAATGTTAATAGTCTCAAAATTAATTAACAAAATAAAAATAATTAAGATAAATAGGAAACAGGCAGCCTCACCAGTCTGTTGATCTAATTTGTTTAGAAGTTTTCTTTTTTTTTTTTTTTTAATGAATGAGTCAGAAGGATAGATGGACTTGGCTTATCTTCTCTCTTTGCCTGATGTGGATTGTAAACCAGTGGCCTATTTCCCCTCTCTCATTTGGATCGCCTCTTTGTTCATGGGGAAATGGTTTTAAAAACTCCTCCCTCATTTTCTTTCTTTTTCCTAATGGATTGTATCACTGCAATTTCCTTTATTTAGGAAAGAAATTGGAACAAGGATGAAGATAGACAGTAGACACAATGCAGAGTCTCATTGTTAGGTCAGTGGCTTGTTTTGGCACAGTTCGAAACTGACAGACAGTCATGTCTTTGGACATAAACCAGCCCTTTGAAACTTTTGATGAGGCTTAAATCTGATGAATCCCACCCTTAAAAGCTGCCCACCCTGTTCAGTCTGTGCCCACATTTCTCATATTATAACTTGAGACAAGACTCAGTGGCTCCCTGGGAAGAAAAGTCTTGCACAAAGCTACTAGCTTCCTCACTGTATGAAAAGGTAATACCTTTTTATCAGGCTTTTGTAAACGTAGTCTGTGGTTTGAAAAGTCATTGAACTACAGATGCAAAACAACAAAAACTTTTACAGCTTACATCCTCTTTGGCTGACTCTTTGGCCATAGATTACTCTGACACAAAAGCAAATGGCTCAGATACACTAATTAGGTAGTGAGGGGAGAGTTCATCTGATCAACATTTGTGGATGCGGGTGTGGTATGTTCACGGGAAGTATGGTTTTTTTTTTTTTTTTAAGGTACTTTAGGATTTTGGAATAATAAATTATTCAAAAGAAAGGAAGATGAGCRCTTCAGATTTTTAATGCAAGTAATCCATTTTAATGCAAGGATTTTTCCACCATTAAACTCACTTGTAATATTTAAAAGGTTTAAATTAAAAGGAAAAAAAAAAGGAGATGCAAATAAGTAGTATGAGAAACCTACAAAAAAATGAAAAAAAAAAMCCCACCCCCAACCCCTGAGACAAAGAAGTGTTAATGCCGGTAGCAGAGTGAAGAATGCATGGACATGACCCAGGAATGGAAAGTCATCATAGAAAAAGAGCTCTAGGTTTCTACAGTGATGAAGAGACCAGTAGGCAGATGCAACCTCAAACAGGAATGGAACCTAATATGAGTGGTGTGCTTTATGTATCGTGTTGCAGAGAAGCCACAATGTTATGCCCTAGCGTAGATTTACTGAGAGTCAAGAAAGGGTCAGCCTAGGATCAGGCAAGGACTCCTGCATTCACAATGATTATATTTGCCTAAGGCTCTCTGGACGACAGGCAACCAGTTAACTCCTGAAGATGGCTGCTCCTGGCTAGAAATGTGGGGATAAGGCAAATGTTTTTTAGTTGCAAAGGGATTAAAAAATCAATACTAATTATTTAAAATTRTCAAGTAATTGCAGACTACTAAATTATAGTAAAATGAACCAGGAGGAGTTACTAGATTTTCCATTAAACGTGCTGTCTGAGACTGACAAAAGGAAGTAGGCAAATGTAGGTTCTATATGCTTCTGATCAGGCAATCCTCATACTGCAACTTATTCTGCATTTGCAGTACCCTCTGATTGCACTGACTAAAGCTGAATCTTGTACTGGGTGATTGCAGCAGTTAAAACTTGCTGCTGGGATAGGCCTGTGTTCAAAAGGCAGAATGTTTAGGTTCTGTGCTCTTCCTCCTTTTTTTCTTTCTACAGTAAACTCAGAAAAAAAAAATAGATGGCAGGGAAATCAATGCAACAAATTGCTTCTGAGAGTACAAACAACACTTGAATTAAATGGAATGATAAGCATCGTTAGGGTGATTTGCATTCTATCTGGTTCAACCTGCAGTCTAAGGTAATGCTGGTAGGCATCCCATAGGCTAGGTAGATAGAATTCGTTCTGCTAAACTAAGAAAGAATAGATCTGCTAGGATCTAATACTTCAGATCTTCATATATAGTTAGTAGTAGTTAATAATAATATATAGTTATTGTTAATAAGCAATTTTCAGCTGCAAGTAATGCAAACTTCATTGAGTGATGCTCACTGACATCTCTGACTTTAGACACCTCCAAATATTCTGCAGTGCCCTGCGGTGTGGATTCTAAAGAACAGAGCCCATTTTAGTAGATATCATGCTGATCGAGATACGCCCTCTGCATCCAAATAGATATTTCTTTCCTCTCAGAGAAATGTTTGAGGTGTAAGCTCCAAACTAAGTGAAGAGCACTTTAACTCATTGAAACATTAAAGGAATAAGAAAAACAATTTTGTATTGGACTTTTGCCTCCCGTTGCTTTTGCTAGAAGCAGTTATTCAGCATCAGAACTTGAAAAGCCACCTTTGCTTTCAAAGGATTATGGGTTCAAATCCAATTACAAGTTTCTAAGCTATTTTTCTGTTAAAAGCTATCGTGGCCATGTAATCGCATTAGATGTTGACTGGCCTCTATCTGGGCAAGGCAGAATGCCATGATTGATGCAGAAACTTGGCACACGCTAACTCAGGCCAAAGAGCATTTTTAAATGGATTATCCACAGAACAGCTCTTGATACAGGATCACAGAGGAATCCACAGCTGTGCTTGCCCATCTCTATGCCTAATGCTTTTTCATGGTTATTCAGTGGAGAATGACTGAAATGCTCTTTGTAGCGCTGTTCTCCATCTCTTGTGTATGTGTTTTGGCTTTAGGCTTTCTTTGCAGATTAACAGTGGATCTGCTATGCCACCAGATATTTCTTTTTTGGGTCTGACTATCATTATAAGGCTTAAGGCAGGCAAGGTTAAGAAACTGTATATTTAAATTATGTAAACATTTATGCAAAATATACTTCATGTATTCACAAAATAGAAGAAGAGTTGACTTCATCATGCTGTGTAGATTAGTGTCTAGAAAATAGCTGCATGATATAGACTAACCCAGGCTATATCAAAAGTATAGAAGAGATCGATTCATGGTCCTCGTGTTAAGATGCAGGGGTGGCTGTTAATCATACATGTTTCCTTGATCATGTTCAATTTAGTACCTGAGCAAATTTCATTAGCATCTGGGATATTCTCACATGCCTCACACCGGCCTAACTCTAGCATTCCTTAGTAACATTGACACTTCCACAGGGACTGAATCCCAGCACCAGCGACTGACAGCCAGTATCAGTCCCATTCTCTGATTTTCATGATGATGGCTTAAATTTGGGAACATCTCCAAGTTTCACTATCCTTTTGGGGGTCCTGTGCTACTATAGTTCTGCCTGTGGTTTTCATGTGGGTTAACCTAAGCTGCATAGCTTGATATTGGAGTTTCAGACAAATTCACTTCCCAGACCACATCAGCGGACCTGGAACTATAATGAGAGTGCTTCACTACCTCAAAATCATCTGCATATGGCTTGTACTTCAGAAGTGTGGGGTAAAGAGTCCTTTTTATTCARAGGAGCTCTAACGGGAATTAAGATGCAGCTTGTCAGAATGGATGACCATTTTTCTTCCCAATGCACAGCACAGAGAAGAGCAAAATTACATAGGAGACGTGAAAAAAGAAGCAACAGGTCAGGGTAACATATGGAGCAGAGTAGCAGATATACAGAACCCAGCAGGCATAGAGCATGCCAATATGCTGGCARGGTCCTGGCATTACATCTGTACTTCACGAGAAGTGTGTGAGAAAAAGGACATTTTTAGTTCCTTTAGCAGTTTGTTTATTGAAAGAACCTTTATTATGCTAATGCCGTGATCACTGCCCTCTGAAAAATTACCCAGAGAATGTATTTGGAACTACTCAGTGAGCTTTGTTCTCTGTTGCCAGCATATTTTGTTTGAATTTCATGCATGAACATGCCCATTTCTCAATATAACACTCTTGGTTTTCTTTCTCTTCTCATGTAATTCTGCAGCTGCTTGAGAGAAAAAGCAAAAAGAGACATTTGCTTTTGACACTTATGAATGCCTTGTTCAGTCACAAGCAAAAAAAAAAAAAAACAGTGATAGGACACTCAGGCTCTGTTTAAGGCATCCAAGTCTTTAATTAGATCTTACACTAACCCTGTCAAAAATAGCATCAAAACTAGTGTGTACGTGAATAATTTGCATTACTCTGTGTGTGTATAGATGAAAACAGTTAACTCACTGATTTTACCACAATAGAAAACTTATTTTCAGTCCAACATTGCAACATCTCAAAATATTTCTAAGTTTGTATCACTGGCATAAAAATCAGAGAACAAAATTAAGGGAAAGGATGAGAGAGATTTGACTCAAGCAGTAATGGGATTTTTCCAGGTTCAGTGTGCGGATGCTCTGACAGACAGAATAGGACTAAAGCTGTCTTTTGAAATACTTTGCAGAAGATTTTGAAAACGTTTATGTTACAATACAACACAAGTCCAAACAATTCAGACTTACATAATAAACACGATTGTCTTTGTAGTAGAGGCTATTCAGAATATTTTAGGCTAAAACAGCTGCCACCCTGCTGAATTAAGAAGCAGATAATATCGCTGTAATGGATATTTTGTTGTTAGTGTGTGTCATAAGGGTTTGCAATKAAACAATCTATGATGAAATTGCATATGGCTGTTTTGATAACATATTTTAAAAATAAATTCCCTTTCATTATTATCTTTAGACACCTCTACACTGACAATCTCTGGATGCCTTTCCCCTCCACACCCCAAAAAAGACCATGTGAAAGATGTATGTTTTCCTGTATCTTCTGGATCAAGAACATATTTTATCCCCCAAATTACATTTTGAATAAGTGTTTTTTTTTTCCTTCTATTTTTTTTTAACACATACACGCACACAYGCACGCATGCACGCATGAAGTTAATAGACAGATGGACAATTTGATCAAAGGTAGCCTCCGTTTACTTTTTGAATGGGAATTAGAGTCAGTGTGTCCCAGAGTTTTTGCATGTATATGTAGCTGAACTACTGTTGCTGATTATAGCCAGTGAAACTGTAGTGACCTCTTTGACCTAGAGGTACATGGATTTCAAGGTGCTCTTGTGCAATCGGAGACCAATCTTGAAATGAATGTGATATTATCTAGTGCTAATAAAAAACAGCTGATTATGAACTTTCACTCATGTGTCAATACCACCGGGAAAATACCAGCACAGTCTAATGTAGCCAAATACTTCCACTCTTAACTGCAGTAAGAAAGACTTTCCTTCATAGTATCTATTATTTTCTTCATTTGTATGCCACAGGGAGTTAGATATTTGCTACATAAATACACAAAGCAGAATAAAGTTAATAACAATTGCAAGTATGACTGGGTTTCTTTGCCATGGGGTTGTTACGGTTAAATAACAGTTGAATAATAAATAAACAACACTTATATATGCAGATGTATCCCTATACACTGGTTGAGAGTGGCTAGGTGCATGACRCTGGACTAGGCTGCCCAGGATTCTCCATCCTTGGAGATATTCTGACCCAGGCTGGATGAAGCCGCAGCAACCTCATCTACCTTGGAAGTTAGCCCTGCTTTGGGACCTCCAGAAGTCCCTTTCCACCTACATGGGTCTATGATTCTATGCGTGTATTTGTATATATGGTCATGTATGCACACATACATGCATATGTGTGTACTTCCTGAATGTTCATCCTGACAAAATCAGAAGTCCAGTGATCATCCGACTTTTGACCTTTTTTATTGTCAATAATGTATGCATCTGGATATTTGTAATGAATACAGTATTTGGTGATATTTTTATGAATTATTTGTGAACACATTTTTCTTTGTTATTACTGTATTTGCTACTCACTGCTGTCCAACAAACACTCTGCACTAACAGATAGAACCACTTGTTTTGCTGACCATTCATTTCAACTATTACATGGCTTTAGCAATGAGGCTGACCACTTTTGTTTATGGAAGTCCATAGACATGAAAATTTTGGCCACACAGTTCAAAAAACTTTATTTCAAAGAAGTTATACTTAAGGACTTAACTGTGTAGCAGAGGTGTTCCACTTACAAAACGCAGCAATGAGACAATGTCACGACCACTCCTGAACCCTGTAACAGTAATATGGGAWCATATTTGAATGGGGTTTGACCCCAAACTTGTTAGTGTGATAGGAATTGTTTCAAGCTACTCGATGGCTTTTACAGAAGGCCTTATGCCAAGCTGATAATTTATTCCTTTGTTCTAACTCTGTTTTAGTCAAAGGCATCACAGTTACTACAAAGGCATAACTGGCTTTTTGGATGACAAAGTATAAGCCTGCTCACTTGGTCATCACAGAGAAAGATATTCAATGGGAAGAACTAATGTTTGTGTGATAATAAGAAGTACTTGGGTAAAAGCAGACTACTTAATTATTATATCAGCTTTTATGAGATGACTCTTTCTTTATACTACTCCTCAAAATTGCTTTCAGCACAGAGTTAASTGGATGCAGCGCTCCATATTGGTGCAAAGCAATTTTGGAATAAAAATTTGTTGACAGAGAAATAAGGGATGAAAATAATGCACAAAAGTAGGAAATGGCAGTAATGAAGATAGGCTGTGACTTTAATTTTCTGCCCGTGTATGCAATATAATAGTCTTTAATGATATAACCATGTACAGCAGTATTTTTTCACACAGCAAATCCTATTTCTTGTACACTGCTGGGTGATGTTGGGGGCTCAGCTGACCCATCGGCCTGGGCCCTCCTGCCGGCTGGGTGCTCCTCTCCCAGCCTCCTGCGCCAGCCTCTGCCCCTCATCCCTGTTCCCCATCAAGCAGCCGCCCTCATCGCCTCTGCGCCCGGGGCTGGTGCGTCTGACACTGCTCCCTGGGGTGGCCTGCTGTGGCAGATGTGTGCTAAGCTTGTAACCCAGGAGAAGGGGAATTAAAACCCTTCTCTGCTTTCTCTTTGATGAATTAAATGGCCAAAAAAGCAAACTGAGTTTATTAATTCATTTCTTCAATTTTATTAAGTAAATAGGGCTAGACTTTCTGTCGAGATGGTAATGAGCACTAGAAATGAGATATCTGTCATAATTTTTATTAGTTATAAATAATAAGAATAAATGAGTTATAAATAATTAGAATAAATAATGAAAAACAACACTTTTCCACAAATTACCATGTGTAGTAACCTAGGTATGCGGAAACTGGGGGGAAAAAGAACACTTACATATCTAAGTTTTTAGCTACTGAATTAAAAAAAAATCCATTTAAATTTGTTATATTGAAGGCATTGAAAAATACTATTACAGCTGAATAAAGCAATCTTTTTAACAAAATAAAAGACAAAATTTAACATTGAGACTATCAATTCTGTCTGATAGGCCAAAGAGAGTAGCTGTTGTGCTTATGGCCTTTCATCACCAGTTTGAACCTCCATAGATAGGTATTGTCTGATGCAGACATTTTGGATGTTGTATAAAAACTGGACGGTCTCAGTCTGTTTATGGATGGATGTTCATGTTGCTTAAAATGTAAGCTGAAATTGTGAATGTTATTGCATTCACTATAGGACAGTTTATCCCAGTCAGATATTTCTGTCCCAGTCAGATATTTCTGTCTGGGACAGAAGGATACAGATAATTTAGTCTTGTCATACTTACATTCTTCTTTAATCCTTCTCTGGAACTACCAAAGATGCATGTTCCACACAATTACTCTTTACTATGAAATAAAGCAAAATCTGAAACCAGACAGTTCGCAGTTCTGCAGGCCTTATGACTGGATTGAGATATTGCGACTTGATGTCCAATTCTTAAAAAAAACCCAAAAACAAATAAACAAAAAAAATCCTTAGATTATGTTAGAGCTGTTCAGGAGGGAATTATCTACTCACATATAATGAAAATGAACGTAACAGTCTGACTACCTGTCCGTAACCTTGTGGTAGCCTTCTGACAACAGCTAGCAATATCAGCTTTATGAGTTTGAATTGCATGAATCTGGAGAGAATTTCCAAATTGGACCCTTGCCAGGTATCTGTGATAATTACAATAAATAAAGTTGTAATGGGCAAAGCAGAAGTATATTTTTCCATCTTAGTATGAAGAAATTTTTCACAAGAAAATATGTAATAGAAGTGTAAAACCTTTCTTTTTGCTGTGAAATGACATTTTTACATTTTAGCAGTTTTGCAGGCAATGAATATTATATTGAACATTCTTATTTTTGAATCTACCTCTACCTGAGTAGAGCAGAAGGTACTATTTCTTCTTTTCACTTCCTCAGAAATGTTCATTCGGTGAAATTTATAAGAAGTCGCAGCAAAAGCCCATTTGACCAGTCACAGATATACAATATTGGGTATAGTGCATGCCAGAGCCTATTTTATTTTTGAATTCCAATCTTCTGTGGTTTAAAATGGGTTTTGCTCTTCAGTTCATTGGTACAATAAACAGCACAACTCCTCATGGCTGTTACAATATTTTATAGAAACATGTATTAGTACGGACTCATAATCTGTGGTTTATATGCATGAAAGATTTTTTGTTTAATCCTCAGGTCAATAGGATTTTATCTACCTTAAACAAAACAAAACAGCACCTCTAATCCATGTACAGTTGGTATAAGCATTTCTAACATTTTAATGAAAAACAGTTACTGCACACTTTTTTCTTTAAAACACGAAAAATGTAGCTCTTTTCCATTTTTATTCATGTTCTGAAAGTATTTGCATTCTGTTCTTCTGGGTCTTTGTTGCTTGTGTCAATTCTCTACAGAATTTAACATGGAATTGCATTTGATTGTATAGGAGGTTTAAGCCATCCCATAAAATTTTCTGGCTGAGACAATTATCTATCAAATCTTCACCAGTTACAAAACTATGTTTATTAGTAATAGAAACATAAATGTTTAATTTTTAATACATTTTATAGGGTTTTGTTGTAAGGCACAGTATACAAGGGAATAAATAAACAAATAGATTCTAGGCATAAAGTCTAAATGAACACCTAAACAGAACATTGATAAATTACTCCTTTCCACTGACTCTGTTTTATAAGAGGCTCCCATAGGAACAAATGCAGCTGTGAGGCATCTGTGAACACAGACATGCAAATGGTTGTTTGGGTTTTCTGTTTGTTTGTTTGCTTATTTTGGAGTCAAAAAGTTCATTTTAGCCTCTGCGCTTCTCCAGAGGAACCCTCTGAGTTTCTTCATTGGTTTTAATAGAAGCAGAATGGTAGCCTTCATATTTCAAAATAATTTTCAGCCAAGCTACTCCTAAAACCCACCCCTTCTAGTGCTATTTAACCGTTCTTGTGGTGATACATAAATTCATTACATTGAGATGCTTTAAAATAATTGATATGGCCTGTTTATGACTGAAACTGTATTTAACGAACTAAAAAAGCACATAAACTAATCTCTTTGTATTCTAAGAGTATCCAACTGTCACAAAATATCACCTTTATTTTGGTTTACTGGATATTGATTCAAGTGCTTTGTACTGCATATTCACTAATAATTTGGCACTTAACAAATGAAGATTTCAGCATTAAAAATATATATCCATACTGCTGTCTGGCATGAGATATATTTAGTAGTGATTATTTTTGTTTGCTCATCCATGGAGCTTCACAGATTTGAAATATGCAAATGGCTCGCACTTTTGTAGACACAATGCTGCTTACTTGCACCTCCTCAAGAGGCTGGTTTGTGGGGAAAATGAATCTACAATATTATGGTGCTAGCAAAGGTATATTTGATTTCTCTTTAATTTAAAAAAAAAAAACCTAGGAATTTGAGTAACCAGACCTACATGATATAAAATAGTTTTGAATTAACCCCCCCAAATATTATCAATTCAAGTAAAATTTCCATGTTCCATCTTTAAAACTCTGTGGATTATGCAATCATATATTTAGTGATCATGCAATTATTAATATAATGAATTTAATTAGGGAGAGATAAAATGTATTCTACCTGAATGAACAGCTGGCTACAACAGTCCCATAGATAAGGAAATTCTCTAAAGATTTCAAAAGATATTTTGATGTTGTTTCCCTCTTGCTTGTTCTACCACCCAAATAATTTAAGCATTTGTTATTACTGACAAGGCTTGAAAATTACTGGGACAGCCTGATAAGCTGTGAAATATCAGAAACTCCTTTTTTCGGATAGTATGTTTGTCTATCAATAGTGTTTGAGGAAGTTAAGAGATGAGTTATTAGTGTCACATATAGACGTTTGCAGATAATTTTTCATTGTGTAGCTTAGGTTCGTGAAAGTGAAAGTGAAGAGAAAGAAGTGAAAGAAAAAATCAGTGATCTATATATTACCCAGAAAGCAGGTGCAGTATACAGATTCTTCCACAAATTGTTCTGAGACATCTGACAGCTGGAGAAAGCTTGTGAGAAATTTTATGTTATGAGTTTGCTTACCAGATACAACTGTTATTGTACTGCAGAACTGTTCTTTGGGTATTTGACAGAAAAATTATTTTTTGYGTGTGTTTGTGTGAATACCTGTGTTAACAGTTCTGGTTGTCATGAATATTAAAATTGTTTACAGTGCTGTCTGAGGAGTTCTWTTTATAGCCAAAGGTGCAAGCATTCAAGCAAAAAGGGGCTGTGTACTCATCTGTTCAGGGAACATAAACCATATTCTGCAGCTAAAAGAAGTAACACAGGTTGAGCAGTGACTACTTACTTTGAAGTTTTCACAGTCATCTCCAAGAACTAGCAACCTCTTAAAAAACACACACAGTTGGAATAATTGAGGTAATGATGGATTTGAGAAACAAATGTATTTTGAGAACCTGACGTATATTCCACAAGCAACAGAGCTCTTTGGATAAATAATTTAAAAAGAATTATCTTCTAGTTCTGCTACTGAACTATTTTATGTTCTTGCTGTGTGTGAATTTTCAAAATACAGGTCTTTTCCTACCRCTGTGGCATTCTATTTAATTAGTCAAAGTCTAGTTAAAATAAGTCATAAAAATATAAAGGACTTGTGTTCCCTTTGCGTCTTATTTTGGTAGTGGTCAGAGAAGAAGAGGTTATTTTTATTTATACAGATTTATTGTATCCTTTCCCTGGTTAATGATAGCTTATGCTGTGATTCCCAAGATTGTATACAAAGATTACAAGACTAATTGCATTCTTACTGCAAAACAAGTACATGATTTGAGTATTTGGGTGATAGGGAGCTGTTTTTTATATACTATGTCTTCTATAGGACTCATTTCATTGACATACGGTAAGCAATTTTCCTCTGATTGCATAGCTGCATTTCAGAATGCATAGGAGTGAAGAAAGAACAAAGAATAGACATAGTGCTAGTAGATTTAAAGTCAATTATACATGATTAGTGTACTTGAAACATAATACAATTTTTATTATGAATAATAATAGTGATCTAGAAGAAGTTTATGAAGAAAATTATCTCTATTTATCTCTTGGTTATTTGGTAGTCCAGCTACAGCAGGAAGGGTGAAGAGTATTCATTCCTGGTCTGTACTATAGTGAGGTGGCTGGAGACTTTCCTGGAAAAAGATGTCACTGAGAAAAGACAAGAATCTCACACCTCATCTGAATATGTTATGCATTGGGGTATTATAAAAGCTGGATGGTGACATACGTGGCAAAACGACCTCTTCCATATCCTGTTTTAAAAGCACAACCCCTGCTAATGTAGGGGCACAGCCCAAAAGAGGACTCTGGACTGAATCCCAAAAGCGGATGAGCTTAAGGTATCCTGTCAGGTAGCTCCAGGCAGTTTCCTGGCTAGTGCACAGAAGTGCTGAATTGCCCCATCACAGGTGTTTAGCTTTTTCTACTAATTGATTGTCTAGGCACCTAGTTTGAAGTCCTAATATATGGATGGGTGCAGACATGTTCAGGCTATCCTGTCCATGCTCTGGAGTGTGTGGACACACACAGAGACAGGTCCATCACTAAACTGGCAGTCAGCTTCTCAGCCAACTAACTTGTAAAGCGAGCAGAGGGATCTCAGGGTGGTTTCTCCATTGCCRTGTAAAAAAGTCCTGCATATTTGACGGTATCTCGATGCACCTTGCTGCGGACAGATATCCATGTTTTAAGTATTGCAGTAATTGCCTGGTGTCTAATGCAGCCTCTTAGGCTTTGGCCCAAAGCCAAAACAGGTGATACAAGAAGTTGAATTTGGACCTTATAATGCGTGTTTTCTCAGCAAGACTGTAGAGTTCTTGCTTGTACCACTGAATCATTATCACAGAGATTGATATCTAGCCCTTAATTCCATGGAGCAGGGGAAGTACTACCCAAAAATATGCATGTGGCACTATTTTTATCTTATAATTTAAATAAAGATATAATCTCAGTACTTGACTGGGTTCCTTGGGCAGGAATGTTTCTGCTACATAATGCAATCTTTGGAACTAAATATGCAGTGCAAGCTGGAACAGACATGAGGGCAGGAAATGGAATGGGGTTTTCCCCTTCTGAAGGTCTGGCTGAAAAATGTTTTCCCATCCAATAAGTTCCAAATTCATGGGATTTTCCAGTCTGCATTAAATTTCATTCAAGAATTAAATTTTTAATATTTTACATTAAATTCTTAGAGATCTTTGTGTTGTACAGCCAACTCAAGCTTTACATTAAGTGTACTTCACTGAAGAAGTGGCAGAAATACTTTAATGCTAATTCATTGGAGTGTCATTAAGACAGGCAGTGGCTGGATATTGTTGAGCTGGAAAGCTGCAACTTCATCATCTACAAATTGCAAATGTCTGTGGTTGTTGCATGATATCACTATTTTTGCAGAGTTAAGTTGTATTGCGTATTTCCGTCCCTTAGCATGCTGTTCTTTCTTCTTGAGTATTTTTCATTGCTGAAAGTCCTAATCTCAAACACTTACTTCAATTTCCTTGAAATGCTTTTGCTCTCAAATTGCTCGCCTGTGCTCTTATTTCTAATTCTGTTTTGCCATTAAAGTTAATGGACTGTTTTCTTCAATGAGGATTGGTTGCATAGTCTTCTCCTGAAAATGCCGGAAAATAAGAAGTTCACTAGATCAGTTTAGCAATAATCACATATATAAGACAGTAAAAGCATTGCACCTGTCCTGCCTAAATGCTTTTTATTTTGTATTAGTGGTGAAAAGAGCTTTTAATACCTTCTCAGACAGGTCTTTACCCTTATACATTGAAATCCTTGGCTGAACTTCCTCTAACATCATCTCAGTACTGCGGCCAGTTTACAGTATCCCAGGAGCAGGCGTGTGAAAGTCCGCAGCACAGAGCTGTCAGGCCAGTCCTTGGCTGACAGAACTGTGATCTACCACACTAAAGGCACAGAGCAGACCATCTAGGCTAAGGACATGGCTCATGTTGCAGCAAAAATCATTCCCCACATATTTGACTCCTTGTTTTTGCAAACTTACCAATTTTAGTAACGTGGATTACAGTGTCTTCCCRGCCATAATTTTCCATTAGTGCCTTTTGTAAGTTTATGCTTTGTGAAGACTGCAACACTGTGATTTTAAGAGACTGTGTGACTGAGCTGTGTTTACTGGCTTTGGTGAAGTCATTTACAACTCCGCAACATGACCACAAAATGAGTGATTTATGATAGTTCGGCTTTGGTAGCATTTAGCATCCTATTCCATTTACTACAAGGAGGCATAAGTGATCACACAGAAACAAATTGAAAGGCATTAGGGGATTAAGCACATCACAGAAATACTCCATGTTTTTGGCTTAAATGATACTTATGCCAAATACGTGGAGAGGAAAAATAAAGCCACTGTAACACTAAAAATGTTGCAGTATACATGCAATTTGTCACTAATAATAATTTATGATTATTAGTGGTGATTTAAATAGTATTAGGGCAGATTATCACTCCGCTCCTTGCATACGTGCATTCAGAAACATACACATGCACACCAGTAATAGCAAACTTGGGAATCTGAAGAAACTGTAAGGTAAGACAGGGAGTACTGATCATACAACAGAGGCTCAAAGGAATACAGTTTTTCTACTGTGTGAGATTAGACAACAGTATTCCTTAAAATTTGACCAAGTGTTAGAACCTGGTGACATGATGTTTTTTGTCTATAAAATATTCAGGGTTAAATTACTTCACTAGTAAGTTATTCATAGGGTTTACATGCATGTTTGCGGTGTGCGTTTGTGTATGCATGCAATTTGCACAAAAATGTAATGCGACACAGAAAAACAAAGCAACGCCCCCCTCCATTAAGAGCAACCAGCACAACAGAATCCCAAATAAACAGAAGAGAATTGGTCTGACTTCACCAGAAATGCACCTGACACAAGGGTACGTCTCAACAGTGAGAGAATTTGAAAATGTTTGGCTGTGGATTTGGCATACTTGCTGATGAGATCTGGTTTCCATGTCAAAGAGAGAACACTGGCAGATTCCTGGTCTCCACAGAGCCAATTGCAATAGTGACACCAGACACGCTAGATTTTCACTCTATGTGAAAATATGCAAAAGAAGAGGAACAGCTATTGTTCCCCAAGAATAACATAAGTTTAACAGCGATTTTCTGGCTGTATTCCCTTGAAGGGGAGGAGCTATCATGATGTAGTGACAAAATTATTTCTGTGTAGGATGTGATGCAGAGACTTACTGGGTAGTGTGCAGTGAGGTGAGATTAGAGCTGCTGCAGGTGTGCAGCTTGGCAAGGTGTTAATTAGATAGCAGGTGAACATAAAGAAGGAGCACAGATGGTACTTGTAGATGCAATTGGGAGTCAAGGGACAGTGCAAACTCTGTGTTTTGTAACATAAAATGGTAAAAGGGGTCCTGGTTCTTCTCTGTTTTACCTGAATTAGTCACTTACAGCTGAACAAAGTTAGTCCAGAGTACACATTTAATTGTAGGTCTTGGAAATCAGCAATTCTGTCCTAACATGAAATTCTGACAATGTTTCTGGACTAGAAACAAAGCTTTTGTTGGTAAYGCACCCATAGAACAAAGAGTGTCAGATTTTAAAACATGTTGTGAGAAAGAGAACGCTGACAAAAATAAAGCAATTACTTTTCCAAAAATTATGCAATAGGCTGAGCTTAAATTGGTGTTTGAATGCTAGCTGCCCAACAGATCCAACCTGATTTTTCCTGGAAAAGAGCATGAATTTTATCTATTATTAGTAAAGCTGTATAGGAAKAAATTTCCTCACCCTATCTGAGTTTTCAAGATTAAGAAAAAAGAATGTTTCCATCAAGACAATAAATTGAAATTCTAAATATTTTTATGATCCAGTAATCTAACAAAATTATGATTAACCAATCAAATGCTTCATCTGATTATTTGAAAATATTAGACTCTAATTTCGTTATATATGTAATTCTTTAAAAAAGAAATAAAATTGGAATTTAGAAATCACATATATTCTGATTCAGAAAATGAACTTTTTATTGACCATATTAAATTGAAGCATATAAAGTTCAGAGAGTGTGGAAACATGACATCATTTCTTCTTTTGAAACTATTCATATTCAGTAGCATCTTTGGTACTTACATGGAGATTAATTTTGAAAGGAATGTTATCACCATGCTTTGATGAGTAGGCAGAGTATATTTCCTTTGGGGCTGGATTCCTTGCTTATAGTATTTTCACATTCATTTTGTAAAATGGAAATTGGTGAAGATAAGTCACAATGAAAGAAAATAATTATTTAGTCCTTTTTTTTCTTAGAATATCTATAGAGATGTATTTTACAAAAATATATTTGTTGCTGTCAACAGAATATGACTTGCTCAAAAATCTATGTAGCTTGGCTATATTTGATATTTGTTTCAGATACTTATTTTCTGTGGTTTGTTTGTGAATTTGCCAAACTGCAGTGCTTAATTTTGATTACTTATTCATGTAAGCTGTCAAAATGTGGAGTGCATTAATTTAAGCATCCAAACTTGGTTACTCTGATGTAACTTTCTCAGCTGAAAATAGATTTATTCTTACAAAACCTCAGTTAAATAAAAAAAAAAAAAGTCACCTCTTTTTCTAAATGAAGAACTGAACCATGGAAGGATTTCACCTTTAAGGATAAGTAGGGCTTGGAATAGATTGTTGAGGGAAGTCAAAGAATCACAGAATCACAGAATGGTTGAGGTTGGAAGGGACCTCTGGAGATCATCTAGTCCAAGCCCCCTGCTCAAGTAGGGTCACCTAGAGCACC
>NW_020449718.1:0-1335 GCF_003343035.1 Apteryx rowi | reverse complement strand
AGCCACCCTGGGGACACCTTGGGGACCCTGCAACCCCCCCTGGGGACCCCTGAGCCACCCTGGGGACCCTGGGGACACCTTGGGGACCCCCCAGGGCCCCTGTCACCCTTGGGGACACCCTGGGGACCCTGCAACCCCCCCGGGGACTCCTGCCACCCCCTGGGAACCCTGCCACCCCCCCGGGGACCCTTGCCACCCCCGGGGACCCCTGAGCCACCCAGGGGACTCTGCAACTCCCCCGGGGACCCCTGCCACCCCCTGGGAACCCTGGGGACACCCTGGGACCCTGCCACCCCCGGGCACCCCTGAGCCACCCTGGGGACCCTGCCACCCCCCTGGGGACCCTGGGGACACCCTGGGCATCTCCCTGGCACCCCGGGAACCCTGCCACCCCCCACCCCCCCCAGCCTCCCTGGGGACACCCTGGGGACCCTGCAACCCACTGGGGACACTTGGGGACACCCTGGGCATCTCCCTGGCACCCCAGGAACCCTGCCACCCCCCACCCCCCCCAGCCTCCCTGGGGACACCCTGGGGACCCTGCAACCCACTGGGGACACTGCCACCCCCCAGCACCCTTGGGGACACCCTGGGGACCCTGTCATCCCCCTGGGGACCCCATCACCCTTGGGGACACCCTGGGGACCCTGCCACCCCCCTGGCACCCTGGCAACACCCTGGGGACTGTGGCACCCTTGAGGGCACCCTGGGGACCCTGCCACCCCCCCGGCACCCTGGGGATGCCCTGGGGCCCCCCTGGGCCCCCGTCACCCTTGGGGACACCCTGGGGACCCTGCCATCCCCCTGGGGACTCTGCCACCCTTGGGGACAACCTGGGGACCCCCCCGGGGCCCCCGTCACCCTTGGGGACACCCTGGGGACCCTGCCATCTCCCTGGCACCCTGGGGACTCCCTGGGGACACCTTGGGGACCCCCCAGGGCCCCTGTCACCCTTGGGGACACCCTGGGGATCCTGCCACCCCCCTGGGCACCCCATCACCCTTGGGGACACTCTGGGGACCCTGCCACCCTCGGGGACGCCCTGGGGACCCTGCCACCCCCCTGGCACCCTGGGCACACCCTGGGGACACCTTGGGGACCGTGCCATCCCCTGCCACCCCCTGGGGACACCCCGGGGCCTCCGTCACCCTCGGGGCCCCCCGTTGGGGCGGCGGCAGCGGGGGCGGTGCCCCCCACCCAAGGGTGCCCCCCACCCCCCCCCGGGGCCGCGGGTGCCGCAGGGGCTGCGGGCGCTGCAGAGCCGCCTGGAGGCGACGCGGCTGCGGGCGCAGGAGGCCGAGCACCTCGCCACCCTCTACCGCTGCCTGCGCGCCC
>NW_020449717.1:0-1457 GCF_003343035.1 Apteryx rowi | reverse complement strand
CTACTGTGCCACTTGGATAGATGATACTCTGCTGCCCAGTTGTTTCCCTGACATTAGCTGCTTTAGAGGGAACTGAGCACACTGGATTGCAACGGGGCTATCAAAGGTAAAAGTCTTGGAGACAGTTACAGCCCAGATTGCTGCTAACAGTCTTTCTCACAGCCAGGGAATTTTTGTTCTGGCCCCAAAGGGGATGCAAGGACGATGTTACTGGCAATCACTTTCCTCTTACCACTGTTTGTAGCCGTGCTGCTCCCACGGAATCAGCAGATGTGGAAATCCTTACTGAAAAAAAGGTTTTCCTTGTCCGGGAATTTTAGGGCAGGAGATTTTACAAACACTTCTTGCAGTTAATGAAAGCAGGGTCATGCGCCTTGTTCCAGCTTCATTCCTGACTCCTTTGCAGTAAGTTCCACCATGGTCTGCTGATACCAGCAAAGCTATGGTAACGCACCTGTAAGAAATTAAATCCTCCTAAAATTGCTCTAAGTTGGAACTGACGAGGAGTCCTACTTCCACAAACCTTGAACCTTTCTTCGACCTACCTGTCTTCCCCTTTCCCCAAATATCATTCCCATGTAATTTACCTAGGCTTGCACTAATTGAGCCTTCCTGGAATTGATCTCTTAATTTTACAGGTCAGACGCTTCTGCCTCTCACTTCCTCTTCGGTAACTCTGCTCACTTGACCATCATTCACCTACGAGAATAATCTGGCAATAATCTTGTAGCTCTTAAAATATGATGCTTCTTAGCTACATAAAATCACACACACAAATATATGTATGTAGCGTACTTTCAGTAATGCACGCAGACCTTCTGTTATGTGTGGGTGACCTATTAACATGATCACTATCAATAGTGATCCTTCCTCACCAGGAGAAATGGGATTTCTCTTGTTGGGAGATGGAGACAGCTTTCAGTACTTCAGCTTGCTTACATTTCTCTGGTCTCTTCGACCTCAGCAGTGGCAATTAACCTAAAAAGTAAGTATTATGTCTTTCCCCTTTCATACATGCATATAAGATAGCAACACCAAACAGAAACCACCAAAGCAAAACTAAGCCAGATACAGTTAAGAACATCCACAGGGTATGAATGGGTTACTTAGTCCTCAGTGCTGGCCCTGGGAGACAGAAATAGCAAACATTTGTTATCGATAATTACCTTAGTTACCCAGGTAGTAAAAACACCTCTTTCGGGAGCAGTTTCTGCTGATACCAAGGCTCCGCCAAACTGCAGTTTTCCTTCCTTGCTTCATCCAGGCCATTAGATATATTATATTATATCTATCTATCATATTATGTACAGAGAATCACAAAGAAGTGCTCATCCATCTCTTCTCTTTGTCAGCATTTGCTATCATTGCTTCCATCTCTATAACAAACAGATACACTTCCATTCTGCTTTCGATGAGACACTGTGAAATACATGCATGGTCTTTTTTCTTATTTACCA
>NW_020449716.1:0-1458 GCF_003343035.1 Apteryx rowi | reverse complement strand
GTTCATGGGCTCAGCACCAAATACAGCCAAGGGGCCATTAAAATGCAAACCCCCCTAAGGAGCCGTGCCTCTTTCCATAACTTTCTTCAGTTTGTCAATTCTTGTGTGGTTAATTGGAAAGTTTGCAGGAGTGTATTGAAATTAGGCAGATTTCAATGAGCACCTGAAAAAGAAAGATGTCTGCTTCTTAAGCTTTCTTGATTCTTCACTTTTCAGAATAAGTCATACCCTCATTCCCCAATTCATACTGACCCACAGTGTCTCCCAATGAAGTCTGCACATGTAGGCAAAGCAGTATTTTTGATAGGAGACCTGTATGGAGAACCTTCCTCCCCAGCTCCCCAGCCCTGCCATTACCCTCATCAGCCACTGGGGACTTCACATCACTCTGGTGAAAATCCAACCTTTTGCCACTCAAGCCTGTAGCTGAATGGTACAGCTCATGTGCACTAGTTCCCACCTGCTTTCCTCAGAGAACTAGCTGCAAGCAGACGCAGAAGGGTTTGTCTTAATTGCAAACAAATTATTTTTTGGAATAGTTTAATAAAAGATACAAAAAAGCACTCCTCAAGTGTATGCCAAGTCCAAGCTGCCTCCAGTGAGGTCCACTGCCCACAAGGCATAACCTTCCTTGAAATGTTTTCGACAGATAGATAGGAAAGAATAGACAAGAAACACAACAAAGGAGCTGGCTAAAGAGACAAGGAGACTGCTGAAAGACGAGGCAAGCTTCAGATTCCCAGAAGACCTCCCAGAGAGGTGTCTGAAAGGATAAAAAGCAAGGGGAAAAGGAAAACTGGGAAACTATGGAAAGTGCATATGCCCAGATCGTCTGATGCAAAGATGACTTCAGAAATGAAAAATTTTATCAGGACATGTGGAAATATGTGAGAGATAACTGAGATTACATCCACAGCCTATTAGACAGAGCAGTGGAAACACAAGGTCAAGGGCAGATCGATATTTCTTCTCCCCAGATTAATACCCTTCCTGAAGATTTTCACTATTTCAACATAGGAAAACATTGACATAAAAATGAGCCAATCGTTTGAGCTGATGAAAGTGTGCTCCTATTTTCAAAATTTTGTTCTTCCCTTTTTCAGTCAAAGCTCAGGGGTCCAGCCACGAGCACCCAGGGGCACTTGGAGAGGCCCCAGTGTCTCTGAGGCACCTGCCTGGGCCTGGCAGCTCTCGCAGGGGACCTGCGGGAGACCGGAGCCCCTTGCAGCTGCAGAGGGAGGCTGAGGAGAGGGGAGCAGGGCACCTGCAATGGCAACAGCCATCCATGACCCTGTGACTGCATCCCACCCCAGCTCTGAAAATAACCTTCCCTTTCAAAAAAAGAAAGAAAAGCATCTCCCCAAAAGACCAGTGTATCAAAAATGTACCAAACAAAAAAGATAAGTAAAAAAAGAAGAAAATACGAACACAATGATAATAAGAAAAATAAGAACACAA
>NW_020449715.1:0-1459 GCF_003343035.1 Apteryx rowi | reverse complement strand
TTTCAACACAGAGAAACCTCAGCCGTGACAAAGTGGCCGGACAAGCAGAAACGAACTTGCAGCAAACCAAAGCACCAGACACGTACCCTGCACGTGGAAAGGTAAGGGAGACTCTCCCTCAACAGCTCACTACGGCCTTTGCATCACGCTCACGCATTAGTGGGGACACGCTCCTAACAACGCAAGCGGTAAGTTAATTTAAAGGGCCCAAGAGCTACAGGGAGAATAAACTCATTTCCTTGCCTCGGTGGAAACACCGAGCTAGCCTGGCTTGCTAAACTGCTCCCTCCACTCCTCTCCTGAGTATTTATACAGTGGATTAGCAACACACAACATAAACGTATGCTCCAAACTGCTCAAAACAAAACCTGTCTTCAACACACTTGGCAGCCAGGAGTTGGGCTGCTTCTCCTTCCCAAACCCACTCACCACCCTGCCCTAGGGCACAGGGACCACAAGGTCAAATCTGAGGTCTCGACAACAAGCTCCACCAAGCAAAGGGACGGGGCAGAGGTAAGCGGTACGTTTGGCAGCCCGACCGGCAACGCCCTCCTCATCATACCTGGCCACATGCTTGCTGTTGCAGCTGTCTTCACCCAGCAAGACCAAGGCAAACAAGGGGCCTCGTGCTCCCCCACGCTCTGCCTCTCGGCCAAATCTCTCTTCCTTAATGCCTGTCATCACTTCCTCCTGCTGGCACTCTTGGGCAACGGACACGAGAGCCAGGCACCCAAATCTACAGCCTTGGCTGCACAAACCTCTCCAAACTGCAGGAGCATGGCTTTCTCCTCAGGGTCTAACAGCGCAATCTGCATTTCTTACATGGGGAAAGGAACGCCTCAAAGTCCCCATGGATGGGAAACAAAAGCGATCATGGCCGACCCTGCCCAACACGGCCACGGCACAAGTCTCAGGGGACAACCTGCTCTCCCACGCCACTTGTCCACCACAAGCTTCCTAATCCCACCGCTCTCCCCCGCACATCCCCAAACGGCCACAGATGCCACAAAGCACTCCCCTGGTTTGGAAACAGAGCTGCCCTTTAGGAGGAGAAGAATCCAAAGGCCCCCACAGGACATCATCAGCTCCAGCCTCCCCAGGGACAGCAGTGCTAGGGCAGGACACAACACGAACCATCTGTTCACAGCACCTGCCATCACCTTCCTTTGCTCAAAAGCCAYGCCCGTCTACCCGGTGGTGACTGTCAGGTGTTACCTGGCCTCACGTTCAGGAAAATATGTTCCGAAATCTTCTCCACTCCGTTCTGCTTTGCCAAGCACTGGTAGCACCCCTTGAACGACCTCTGTACGTTCTTTATAATGATGCCTTTCTGGGGATTGGGAATGAACGTCATGTTCTTGGGGAGGGGTTTGCCATCACATTTTCTCAGTGTGAAATTTGCCACATCTGGATCTGTTAATGGGCACACCAGCAGGATGTCACTGTCTTCTTTTCCATA
>NW_020449714.1:0-1416 GCF_003343035.1 Apteryx rowi | reverse complement strand
TTTCCTTTCCTACACTGAAATTATTTATGTTCCCTACTTTTTCCCTTGCATTTTCTCTTTCCTTCCTTTTATCATCCCCCCACCCACCACTTCTGCACCCATCCTCCACTCATTTACTGATTTCAGCCTTGGCAGGCACAGGAAAGCATGGGGCCACGCGACTGCTGTCAGCTCTCCCTGCCCAGCTGCCCCAGCACAGCTCACCTCTTCCCCGCAACGGGCACCATCAGGACGGGAGACAAAATCAGACGTCTCTGCCCAGGGTCTGGTACCTCTCTCGGGGAGGCAGAGCATAATGTCCCCAGTCCCAGTGCTGCCCAGCGCTGGCTCGGCTTCACAGGAGGGTTTCAGCTCTGGGTCCCAGGAAGGGCAGCTCTCCTCTGCCCCAGCAGCCAAACCACAGCCTGGCAGTGGGGCTGTGTGAGCCCCCTCCATCCCCCCAGCCAGGGCAGGGCAAAGCTGGGCTCCCTGCTGGGAACAGCCACAGCTCGGTAGTGCTGCAAACAGCAGGATCCTGCCCTCGAGGAGAGGAGGGAGCCAGCGGCTGTCACCAGCACCCTCTCCCATGGCAGTGTTTCCCCATGTCGTGCTTGGTGCTCCTCCAGCCCCAGGACCTGCACTGACCCTCCGTGGGCAGCAGCATGACCCAGGGCTGGGGACATCTCAGCTCCTCTCCTGGCCAGAGCCCTGCTGCTGGGGACCTTGCAGGATGGCTGGGCCATCTGTGCAGAGCTGGGAAGGGATTGCGAGAGGAGCCTGGACCCACAGTGTAGGCAGGAGGGAAAAGTACCAGCACTACTCAGCAAGGGGTCTCAGACATCTCTGTCCCACTGGCCTCAGGGCTCAGCCCCAGCAGCACTGCATGTGCTAGGGCTGGGGGACACTGGGGCGCAGAGGGGCTCTTGCTCTGGGGCAGACACCTCCATGCTGGAGCACCCACTCTGCAGGGACCTCATCCTGCACCAGGTTCCCCTAACCAGCCTCTTCTGCCTTGGAGCTCTGCCCACAATGAGCTGTGACAAAGACCGAGATTTACACCTCAGGACCATAACGCAGTGCAAGCAAGGGCCGGATCCTGCTCCTTCCCCTCACTGCTCCCAGACCAGCCGATCTCCCCTCAGGGCTGGGCAGGGGCCCTGCACGAGCCCTGGGCTCTGGGACTTGCGCAGCTGCAAGGAGCACAGGGCTCAGCTGGCGCTTGGYGCCATGTCCAGCCCTCGGCTGTGCTGCAGGAGAGCTGGGCTGTGCCAGCCCCGCTCAGGGTCTGCCCTGCCCTCCTGCCCTTTCCCGGGAACACGGCCCTGCTCAGCCTGGCTCTGGCCCCACATGCACTGCTCTCTGCCAGGGACACCCATGGTGTCACCAGCACAGCCCCAGGGCGGTGGGGCAGGGCAGGGGTGACCCTGGGGGCTCTGG
>NW_020449713.1:0-1369 GCF_003343035.1 Apteryx rowi | reverse complement strand
CTGCACAAGAACATTGCTATAATAAAAGGGGATCCCCTCCATTACGTGCCTGAAGTCTGGCCTTTCTTCAGAAGCTKTAGTCAAAAATATGCCCAAAGACATTGCACGATAGAAGGGCCTGCTGCTCTGCTTGTGACCTCCATGGGATGCGGGGGACAAGCTCAGAGTCTACGTGTGATCTGTTAGGGACAGAGGGCTGGATCCAGGGTTTATCTGTTGGTGACCAGTGTCAGTGAAGCTGGTGAATGGTCTCTGAATTTCCTGCCTGGGGTTGTCCCACAGGTGACAGTGCTGATGAGAGATGCCCATCCTTCTGGAGGTGAATCTGAGCCCCCAGGAAAGCTCAGGGGGTCTCCAGGGACAGCGTGTGCCTGGTGGGGGCAGTGAGTGGAGCCTCACAAAGTGAGGGACGGTCTCTGGTGCAGCAACGAGAAGGTAGAGCACTAAATGCAGGTATGCATGGGGAAATGAGGGCTCTGCAGTCTCAGGAAAGGCAGTGGGAAGCCAGGAGGCGCAGGGAAGGGACACTGGAGAGTGATTGCTGCACCCTCAGGGAAGAATCACAGGCTGGAGCCTTGCCTGAGTTATGCTGTGGACATGCCTGTGCCTGGTCCTGCACCTCCCACATCCGGACCTGTCCCTTTCCCTGTCCTGCTGACCTGACTCCCCGTCTCGACATTGGACCTGCCTCCGAACTACAGTCAAGAAAGCCTTAGAAAGGGATGCCAGGACCCAAGCAGCACCCAGAGGGGGTTTTAGGTGCAAAAGATGACCATATATCCACAGCAACGCTTGCCTGACAGCCAATGTAAAGGTGAAAGGAGAGCTTCAGATCTGGACCCCTACTCATCTAACACTGCATGCGGAGTCTTAGCTGGATGAAAAAATGAGGGCAGCCACTTGGGTCAGATTTTATGATGCACAGTTAGGAGAGGCAGCTCCAGCTCCCTCGAGGACTGTGCTGGAGCCATTCAGGAGCAGGCTGAGGTGGGGCTGGCACCACCAGGGTGAGTGGGGAGAGGGCAGCTCCCCTTTGCCACGCTGGGTCTGGGGCTGAGGCTGGGCACAGCTTTTCCCTGTGGACCTCCCTGAGGAACGGCTCCGGGTGATCCTCCACCTCTGCCCTGGCAGCAGCGCCAGTGCTCAGGGTGCTGGGCAAGAAGTGCACAAGGGTGGAAGGGGGACAGGCTGCACAGGGGGATCATCAAGACCTTGTCTGTGCACGCAGGGATGGAGTGAGGAAAGGCAGAGYTCAGSTGGAGCTGGCACCAGAGACCTTGGACATGGAAAGGGCTGGGGCATTAAATGTCATCTTTGCCTCAGCTTTCCAGGGGAAGCTCTGCCTGAGGCCTCCCAGTTACAGGGGTGT
>NW_020449712.1:0-1388 GCF_003343035.1 Apteryx rowi | reverse complement strand
GTGGAGTTTGCCTTTCCACTTGTTGCTAAGTAGAAGCTTGCAGCCTCCTCCCAGTCATCTAGGGAGTCCAAGTAGACTTTATAGGCTTCTAAATGAATCTATTGCTGGTGTGAGCAGTGGTGTTAGTAATCTCTTATTGGCAGGGTGTGTGTGCTTTAGCAATTGCACCTGTCAAAACATCAGGGAGCTTGTGAGATTTGCTTGCAAGGTCTGCATGCTGTCTCTGTCTTTGAGGTGTCCACCTGCTTTGATGACACATTTGGAGCTGTAACCCGTTAGAGGTCTCTGATTTTTCTGTCCACGTATGCATTCATTGTAGAATGGGTGCAAAGGCTGTTGGAGGAGACAGAAGGAATGTCACCCCCCAAAAGGTATGGTCCACATTTTCAAAGAGGTTTCTTTTTCAGAGAAGTTGAGGCACAAGCGAGAGGGAAGAGCTGGCCTGATCAGCCTCTGTGAGAGCACTTCTTCTCTGCTTCCTGGAGGTGGGAAGTGAGCAGGCCCCGAGTTGTGAGTGGCTTTTCAGAGGCAGTGCCTGTTGCAAGGCCTTGGAGGACTATAAGGGAATGGAAGGTTTGGAGAGTTGGGCTTTGTGTGTTTTGGGGCACTTGSGGGTGCCCTGTGTGCTGCCATGTGTGGTGCTGTGCCCTGTGTGTCGCTGATGCAGAGGTGCATGTTGGCTGCCAACCCTCTGTGAGGTGCGGGGGTAGCAGCGTGTTACAGTGCGAGATGCCCTATGGTGGAGCCAGATGTTGGTCCCAGTGTTTTGCTGCTCAGCCTGGGGAGGTGGGTGGAGAGAGCAGTGCTCTGCTCCCAGAGCCCAGCCTGCCATCACGGTGTCCTTCTGGGAGGCCTGAGTGAGGACTGTTGGTGACCGTGTTCCCTCCTTGGAGCATCGTGGTGCGAGCCAGGGCTGCTCGCAGTGTGGTGGTTTCTGTCAGCTGAGGTTCAGGCTTGCAGTTTCTGAAGGTCTTGATGGTTCCATGAGTCTTTGGGCTTTTACTGACTCTGCTGGAGAAAGTTCTCTTCTCCTTTCTTAAAGGCTTTCTGTTGAATCTGGACCCTCATTGCATCTTCCCATCTCAGACGCTAATCCATTGCGATCCCTCAGAGAGATAATCAAAGCAGTCATTGCCGTTTCTCGACTTTGTTCCTATGCAGACCCTTGCAGAGAGGGGAGGTGCCACCTCACAAGAAGTCAGGCCTCTGAGGGTGATGGGTGGCTCTGAGACACCTATCCTTGGTGAGTGGTGGAGGTGGCATCTGCAAAGCCACTGGTCCCTTTGKCAAGAGTCTCAGAATARCAGATTCCTTGAGACTGCAATGAGGGAGGCATCTGGAGGTAGGGCTCCCACACCCTGCTCAAGGCAGGTGCCAGTAGAGGAGGT
>NW_020449711.1:0-1386 GCF_003343035.1 Apteryx rowi | reverse complement strand
GTCCTGAGACATTTATTGTTTATTTCTGAGCATATTTAAAAAGTTAGCTGCTTCAGTGGTTTCACAGACACACTTTGCTAGGCCAATCATCATGCAGATTATGTCACAGGGAGCCAATCATTACACTGATCACGCACGCAGCGGTCATGCCTTGTACCTTGCTACTTGTTTAGAAAAGCTGTCTTGCCCTTAACCTTGGTTCCCACTGGCTTCTGCTAGTCTATCTGTACTTTCTCAGGATGTATCATTCCCAGCTGCACTGGTGTCCTCGGGTACCTTTGTCTGAGGCTCCTGTTGCTTGCTACTTGCAACTTTCCACCAGTTTAACCCTGTCATGACCCTCCACAGGTGGGGAGCATTGGCACCACCTGCCCACGCTGCATCCCGTGGCCAGTGTCCCAGAGCTCCATCTTTGTCCTCCATGCCCTGGGTCACCCCACAGCAGGAGGTGATGAGGAAACAGCTCCTCTCCTCCTCCTCCACATGTCACCACAGCCCCGCTCTGCCCCAGCCTCCCCTCCCTGGCTCCCGCTCAGGGTTGGCGGCTCCTCACAGCAGAGCGGTGCTGAGAGCAGCCCCAGCGCCTGGGCTCCCCCGGCCTTGCCGCGATGTGTGGGGAGAGACTGGGGCCACGCGGGAGAGGGCAGCTGTCGCCGTGACACGGGATGTCCCCTGTGACCACAGCCCGTGTCACAGAGGGGGCACGGCCCCCCTCGCCCCCAGGGCCCCGGCCAGGGCTGGCCCTGCAGCAGGCAGGGGCTGCACGGAGCGGTCAGGGGCTGCCCCTGCCTCCATGTAGGCCAGGCCCCAGGGAGAACCCCACCAGAGGTCCCAACCAGGCTGGGCTCTGCAGCTGCGCTCACCCGGTCATGGCCCCTGCGCGGGAAACCTGGCTGTGAGGGAGGGCAGCGGGCACTGCACTGTGCTTGCCCCACAGTGACACAGTGCAGGCGGCTGCTGCTGCCAGGGGAGGAAGCGCTGACAACTGACCCCACCAAAACGCCCAGCAATGACTTGGCAGCAACCAGAACCTTCTTCTGGGCACTTGAACCAGCAGGTCCTTCCCTTGCCAGTCAGCTTGTCCAGAAAATTTGCAAGCAACCAATGTTCAGCACTGTTAACCTGCAGATGTGTTTGAGACCTAGTGACTGCGGCACCTCAGGGCCTGGCATGGACGGGGACTGAACAGAGGAAGAGGCAGCGCCAGCAGAGCTGCAGGTACCAGCTCACTAAACACACGGGGATCACAGACTGCTCTGCCTGCACTGCTCTCACACCTGCACCAGCTATTGGCCTCCTCACACCAGCCCACAAACACTTAAACCAGCAGAACTGGAGGAGCGCAGGGACCCTGAAGCCACATGTGGGGCTGACCCTCGCAGAGGC
>NW_020449710.1:0-1451 GCF_003343035.1 Apteryx rowi | reverse complement strand
CCCCCCCGCGGTGCTGACGGGGCCCCCAGGGCTGTCGCTGGTGGTGGGGCTGGTGCTCTACATCTCCAGCATCAACGACGAGGTGATGAACCGCCCCGGCGGCTCCGAGCAGTATTTCCAGTACCGCTACGGCTGGTCCTTCGCCTTCGCCGCCTCCTCCTTCCTCCTCAAAGAGGTGCGCGAGGCCTCGCGCCGGGATTGCACCGGGATTGCACCGGGATTGCACGGGGATTGCATGGCCTCTCACCGCCTTGCACCAGGATTGCACAGCCATGCACCGGGATTGCACAGGGATTGCACCGGGATTGCACCGGGATTGCACGGCCTCTCACCGCCTTGCACCGGGATTGCACAGCCATGCACCAGGATTGCACAGGGATTGCACCGGGATTGCACCGGGATTGCACGGGGATTGCATGGCCTCTCACCGCCTTGCACCGGGATTGCACAGCCATGCACCGGGATTGCACAGGGATTGCACCGCCTCGCATGGCCATGCACAGCCACGCACCGCCTCGCACGGGGAGCACAGCCACGCACGGGGATTGCACTGCCTCGCACAGCCCTGCACGGCCTCGCACGGGGATTGCACGGGGATTGCACAGGGATTGCACGGCCTCTCATGGCCCTGCACGGCCTTGCACGGGCAGCACGCGGCCTTGCACCACCTTGCACAGGGAGCCCGTGGCCTCACACGGGGATTGCACGGGGATTGCACGGGGAGCACGTGGCCTTGCACCACCTTGCACAGCTGCACACAGGGATTGCACGGGGATTGCACAGCCTTGCACAGCTGCGCACAGGGATTGCACGGGGATTGCACGGCCTCGCGCAGGGAGTGCTGGGCTTGCACGGCCTCTCATGGCCTTGCACGGGGATCGCACAGGGGTTGCAAAGGGGTCGCATGGGGATCATGCTGGATTGCACAGGGGGTGCGCTGCGCCGTGCTGCACTGTGCTGCGCTGTGCTGTGCCGCACTGTGGCACACTGTGCCATGCCGTGGTGCTCTGGGCTGCACCGTGCTGCACCGTGCTGCACTGTGCCATGCTGTAGTGCATCATGCTGCACCGTGCTGTGCTGTGTTGCACCGTGCTGCATCATGCTGCATCATGCTGCACTGTGCTGTGCTGTGCTGTGCTGCATCATGCTCTGCCACGCTGCACTGTGCCATGCTGCACCGTGCTGTGCTGTGCTGCGCTGTATTGCACTGTGCCATGCCGTGCCGTGCTGCACCATGCCGCACCGTGCTGTGCTGCGTCATGCTGCGTCGTGCTGCACTGTGCTGCACTGTGCTGCACCGTGCTGTGCTGTGCTGTGCTGCGGTGCACTGCGCTGCGTTGTGCTGCACCACGCTGGGCTGCGCTGCATCATGCCGCACTGTGCTGTGCTGCGCTCTGCTGYGTCGTGCTGCACCGTGCTGCACCCCGCTGCTCTGTGCTGCAACACGCTGC
>NW_020449709.1:0-1344 GCF_003343035.1 Apteryx rowi | reverse complement strand
TCTGTCTCTGAAGCCCACAGGCCATCAGCAGGCATGTGGTGGGGGTATGCACTTGTGAGGTCAGCTCTGTGTGAGCAGCTGACAGGTCCGGAGAAGACACATGGCCTGGATGCTGGTGGTGAGGTCACTTCTGGGTTTGTTGCGTGTGCTCAGAGGAGGGATTGACCCCTGCAGAGCTCCACAGCAGTACAGAAATGCAACTCATTAATCAAGCAGAAGTAGCTGTTCCCCATCATCTGACACACATTTTGTTCCACTCCATCATCATGACTTGCTACTGCTACATTTAAAATGCGGATGATGTTCTGTGGTGAACATGGACATGGAGTTTGACTTTCCACTTGTTGCTGAGTAGAAGCTTGCAGCCTCCTCCTGGTCAGCTAGGGAGTCGAGCTAGACTTTTGAGGCTGCTAAATGAATCTAGTGCTGGTGTAAGCAGTGGTGTTAGTAATGTCTTATTGCCAGGGTGTGTGTGCTTTAGAACTTGCCCCTGCCAAAAGCAGCAGGGAGCTTGAGAGATTTTCCTGCCAGGTCTGAATGCTGTCTCTGTCCTTGAGGTGTCCAGCTGCTTTTATGACACATTTGGAACCTAAACACATTAGAGGTCTCAGATTTTTTGTCCACATATGCAGTCATTGGAGAATGGGTGCAAAGGCTGTTGGAGGAGACAGGAGTGTCACTCCCCAAAAAGGTATGGGCCCCATTTTGAAAGAGATTTCTTGTTCAGAGAAGTTGAGGCACAAGCGAGAGGCAAGGGCTGGCCTGACCAGCCCCTGTGAGAGCACTTGCTCTCTGCTTCCTGGAGGTGGGAAGTGAGCAGGCCCAGGGCTGTGAGTGGATGTTCAGAGGAAGTGCCTGTTGCAAGGCCTTGGAGGACTAGAAGGGAATGGAAGGTCTGGAGAGTTGGGCTTTGTGTGTTGTGGGGCACTTGGGGGTGCGCTGTGTGCTGCCATTTGTGGTGCTGTGGCCTGCGTGTCGCTGATGCAGAGGCGCGTGTTGGCTGCCAACCCTCTGTGAGGTGTGGGGTAGTGGTGTGTCACAGTGCGGGGTGTCCTGTGGTGGAGCCGGGTGGTGGCCCCAAGTGTTTTGCTGCTCAGCATGGGAGGAGGTGGCTGGAGAGAGCAGTGCTCTGCTSCCAGAGCCCAGCCTGCCATCACGGTGTCCTTCTGGGCAAGCTGGGTGAGGACTGCTGGTGACCGTGTTGCCTCCTTGGAGCATCGTGGTGCAAGCCAGGGCTGCTCACAGTTTGGTGGTTTCTGTCAGCTGAGGTTCAGGCTTGCAGTTCCTGAAGGTCTTGATGCTTCCTGAATCTCTGGGATTTTACTGACTCCCCTGGAGAAAGTC
>NW_020449708.1:1048094-1059361 GCF_003343035.1 Apteryx rowi | reverse complement strand
CAAGACCTACTTGTGGGCCCGCTACCACGAGATGAAGAAGCTGGTCTACGGTAGGAGCCGCCCCGGGCGCCGGGGTGCCACGTCCTTCTGGGTTTCCTCTTTTTTTGTTTTTTTCCCTTTGCATCTCGGTGCCGTTCCACGCGCTGCAGAGCTGGAGATGCGTCCGCTGCTGGGCGGCTGCCGGGGGGTGAGAGCTCTGTCCCAGGCAATGCCGTCTGCCTGCCCTGCTCGCTCCCCTCCAGGGTGTCTCTCTAGGCTGATCGGTGCTTTTCTCCTCAAATCGGGCCCCGGTCTCCCTTTCCCCATCAGGGACTTTCCCGTGAAAACGCGCTTTTGCCGGCCTCAGTGTCTGAGGACGTGCTGGACATATGGGACTTCTGCACAGCTGGCCCCCTTAGTTTGGGTGCCGCCATGGCGGACGGCCTAACTGAAAGGCTTGTTACGTTTTTCTCTAATTTGCCATTGACTGGCATACAGAAGCATGGCCAGACTAGGACAAATGGTCAGTCGTGTTGATTGATGTGGCGAAGAGTCCGGGGTTCAACTTGCGAACCGTTGGCCCAAGAGCGAGTATGGAGAAGACTGATGCTGCAACTGCTGGGGCGTTTCCTGGTCCTGAATGACTGGGCTGAGTTCAATCTGCGCTGCAGGTGCGAAATGCCGTTTTCTCACACACGCATGTTGTTGTTGCTCCTCTGACTGAGCTGTTACGCGGATCCATCAGGTACGGGGGCTTTGGCATGTTGCTAAGCAAGGAGGAAATGCATGCCGCCTGCTGCATCTGTCCATGTGTAAAAATAGGGTGGTGGTCCTTCAGGCAGCAGCAAATCTTTGCTGTACGTATTAAATTCTCAGGATGTGAGACACTGGCTTTAACATCATGATGACAGGGAACTTTTTCTTCTTGATTTGTCAGTTCTTGTAATGTTGAAGGTAAGCACCGTAGAGAGCTAGCTAGCGTGACTTTGTCTCTACTGTTAAGTAGCTCTCTCTTAGCTTTTTATGTCAGGCCTCGGTAAAGGAAGGCAGGCAGCTGTCGGCCTCCAGAGGAACCATCTTGCTATTCGGAGACTGGCGTCTTCTGTCTTCAATTCCTCCCCACCTCCCAGTACGTGAGATTTGACATAAAATCTAGAGTCCCTTGTGACACACAAATGTAAAGAAATTGGCCGCTGATCCATTGGGATCCTCTGTCTCCGCCTGTTGTATCCCAGCTTTTGCAGGATGTGTGTTCCTTTGCCTGGTCCACTAAAGGAAGTACAGTGCGTAGACAGAGTACTGCAGCTTAACGTTAAGTTCCAGCTGTAAGACCGTGTTGTGGTTTTAGCCCCACAACTTGAAAGAAATTCCAACTTGCAAGGCTTGCAATGATGTTTGGACCTTAATATCCTCAAAGTCATTCTTCTTTTCCATAGTGGTATAAAYGCACATAGGTTAATATCATGGTCTCTTGGCAAAATGCTCACTTTACTACGTGACAGATTATGGTGTCTGTATTCACATAGTTACAATTTGTTGGAGTGCGTGTGGTAGAGTTATTTCTCTAGATGGAGAATTAATCAGCAGGACTAAATGCAAGATGAAGTTACATGAAGTAGGCCGTTTGTAGACGGAGTAGACTCTACAAATCTTCAGGTGATTATTTGATGTTACATGTTGTTACCTAAGGAGGCCCGCATTTGTTTAAGTAATAGGTCCCCAAACCGAAATTTCAAGGCTGCACTGTTATTCAGGTCTTGTCAAGAAAAGGCACGAACAAAGTTGGTCCAAGTTGGTTTTAACTGCTGCTTTGACAACTAAACTGAGTTGTGCCAAATCTGGCATCAGTCCATTCCTTTGTTCTCCTTCCTTTCTAACTTTGATGTAAAAGTGAGCCTCTGTGGTTGGATTAGGGATTCAAAAGGTTGGTTGTGTTGAAAACATTGTTGCCCTTTGATCCATCAACATCAAGTTTAAGAAGATCCCTAAAAAAATCTGTGGTGCCACCTTCTCCCACTGCCTCTGAAACTCCACCTTTCTGTTTTGTCAGTTATTGCTATCGGTTTGGGGAAAGATGTCCCTGTCAGTAGACTTTATTATGTGTTTTCAAGTCAGGTCTTGCTTACAGCCTGATTTATAGAGCAATCAATCCGACATTTTTGTACAGAGCAGATTCCAGTGCTAAATCCTGATTGAGCTGGATCAGGAAAGGCTTGTAGGAAGAGAGCATCTTGGGCAGGCAGTAAAGCTTAGTGGTGGTGCAGGTTTGGTAGCAAGAGCTGACGCGTCAGAAGTTCTCAGCTTTGCAGAAGTGCGCTTCTCTGTTCTGTCCATCTTGAATGTGGTGATACAAAGAACGTAGCTACGCCAAATGTGCTGTTTTTACTTGTTTAATAGAGTTTCTTTCAGTATGTTGCGATCAAAATATTGTAAATACTCCAAAACCGATTGACTTCGTACTTGCCGTTCAAATAAGAAGACTGCAGCATCTAGGTGGTAATGAGAGAGAGCCTAGAAGAGTCTGAGAAAGGCACCTCTGGGAAAATGAGCAGTATGTGCTTCGAGGTAAAATCTGCCCTTTGGGCTGGGCCAAGAGAAGTCATTCTCTTCATTCTTTATTTCCCCTCTATCTTTTGCAAGACTGACTCTGAAGACTGTATTTCATTCCCTGTAATAATTTAAGAATACTGCTTTCACTTAATGTGTTTTTCTTTCTCTGCCAAAAGAGGCAGGGGGATGGCATAGTTTAACACTTAGAGTATGTTGGTTTGATGATACCCAAAACATCAAGGAAGGGTGTTATGTGTTATTAGTAAGCGATGTCAGAAGTTTTGCAGTCTAGGAAACATACAATCTTGAAACTCAATGGAACTGGAAAGCAGGTGAAGATTTGGCTGTGAGGAAATGAGTATTTTTTTTTTTCTAGGTCTTTTAAACTTGTAACTAGCTACGACAAATTAGATTTCCTGAGAAACCTTCAAAGTAATTGTTAACTTCTTGCCTCCGCATGGCAAGCTTGAGTGAGGTTAAATGTCGGAACTACCGAGAACACTGGCAGGTTTGCAGTAAAGATGGTGCGAATTTGGTTTGGCACTGGTAATACTGAGGATGTAGGTTAGAGGTGGTTCTTGCTCTTCTTTAGTTTATGTGGATATATAGAGTTGCGAGAGAAGACCCTTTGGTGTGGCCATTCCAGTGGCGATTCCAGCGTAGTGGAGAGGTCTTTTAACTCTGTTCCTCTATCATTTGATGCTCTTTACATAATACTTCTGTCTGCCTAGGCAAAGCCTACCCTCCTGGTAGAGGTGTCTACTTTGACTTGTTGAAATGTTCAGTAGGCATTGCTGTGAGATAGCACAAAACAACACTTCAAAAGGCTAAAGAGGTACTTGGAAGTGAGAAAGACAAAACTGACTGTTTGTCGTTAGAAAGCAAGCCATAGCGTGCAAAGGAACTTTCTGATTTATGAAGAAGATGGAGAATTGTGACCGTGTGCTTTTTAGTGTTGCTCTTTTCCTCACTGGAAAATGAGAGCTAGTCTTACAAAGAAGTTAGTGCAGATATCTGCTACATTGGACCTCTGGGAGTACAAAGGGTGTGAGAGATGTGTAGAAATTGCCTTTTTTAGGTATCATTCTTAACCAGCATGCTGGATCCGAGACTGAGAGAAGAAGAGCATTTCCTGTGCAATAGCGTCTGTACCCCTGGGAGCTCAGTAAAGCACAGGAAGCGTTTGGCACCTCCCCGACCGGATCATTTCTCGAATCAGAAAGGGCCATGTGGTATCTTGACGTCTCCAGCAGTTGTTCACCCTTAATTACCTGCGGTTGTTTCCATCTATGCTGTCATGCTGGGGATTGAGTGTTATTCCTTTGTAACAACTGTGGGCTATTGCCTGGGAAGAGGCGCTTGCACTGTCATGAAGAGATGCCAACTTAAGCAGCTGTTCAGTGATTCATGCTAGCAAAATGAAGTAGAAGGTGTTGTGTGGTTACCTTGCGTTTATGTCCAAGCGTAAAAGCAGCGTGTGATCAAATATGCCTTCTTGTGGTCCGACTTTGTTGTTGAGTTTCATCATGCATTATAATTGTGAGGGGGCTGGACATTGCTGAGTGCTGTATATCCGCATGGATATGCGGACACTTCCCTAAAAAACAGCAGAGTTGCAAATCAGAACAAATTGCAAGTATGCAAATTCCAGCGGTTTGTATCTGTTGCAGTAGCTCTTTTTTTCCCCTCCTTTCTCAGATGTATGCACACCAGCTCTCTTTTAGATCATACTTCCTGGGTGAAGTGCTGGGTAGACAGTGACTAACTGTGTGATACTGTCTCCCTTTCCAGTTGGGATTCAGATGGAAAGAGTAGTTGGGAACAACATTATTTTGTAAGAACCAAAAACTGTTTTTTTATTTTGTTTTTTCTTGCTGTAATTTGTCTTCTCTCTCCAGCAAACATCTCTTTTGGTGTCTTGGCAGAACTAAAGCAAAAGCTGTCTTTCTCGAAGAATAGCATCTTTGTTGGGTTTTGGAGGGTGTCGATTTTTTTAGTTTGACTTGGTGATTGCCATGTAAATTGAGGCAAAGATCCCTGGCAGATTACATGCTGAATCTCTCAGCAGAGCAGCAGCGTCCAAGTCTGAAGCCCAGGACTTGCATAAGCATTCAGAATTTGTAACCCACAAGGTGATTATCTTAAAAACAAAATCTGTATTTGATTACGATTTGAAACCTGGCTCATTAAGCCAAGCATGTTTGGGGTCTGGTGTTGAAACCAATCTTGCCATCCCACCGTCCATTCCAGTGTGGGGGAAGTAAGGAAGCGTTGGTAGCTGACTGTCCATCACCGTAGCATTGCTGTGAACTCGGCACGCACCCAGCTTTCTCTCTTCCCTGCAGTAGTTTGAACCTGTGGAGAGGCTGCATAAGAGAGTAAAGAGGAGGCTGAGGGGTCACCGCTCTGTTGCCTTCAGTGCTAGAGTGTGGAATTTCTGGAGGGACAAGGATTTTGACTCGACTGACTGTGTGAGCGAAGATTTAACAACGGATGAGTTCCTGCTGTGCCCATGGCGGGGTGAGCAGTTCAGAACTGGCAGCTCACTACAGCTCTTGGAATGCGTCCCTTGCATCTCCTCCCAAGGTGGTTTGGTATGATTGTTGTGTGTCTGCCACCTTTGCAAGAACAGCTAGCCATCTGGATACGTCATGTCGGTAATGCCGTCCTCTGAAGAGAATTACTATGAGGATCATGATCCGAGGTGGCTGCAAAAGAGGGAAGCATTTCTAAGGAGATTCAATATGACAGGCCGGTGTCGTGACCGCCTATGTGCTGTACACGTATTCTTGCAAGATGTTGCAAACTGATATTTGCACTCGGCCAAAGGTATAGCATAAGCTCTGGGTTTCAGTGAAGAGAATCTTTCTTCTCTCTAGGATATCAGTGACTTTGCAGCTACTGTAAATCAAGGTGGAGGGTGACCGTGTGGAAAGAATCAGCTCATAGTAAGCTATTTGTGAGTAAGAGTTTGGTTTGGTGATGATGATGTGTGATGGAAAACATAGCAAGGAGAAAGCTTTGTGCAGTGCTCCAGGACGGGTGTGCAGGGAACACATTCTGTTTGAACCAAGGATGATAAAGCGTTTTCGCTAGAGTGCGCATCTTTCTTCAGCTTTTAGCGAGGTAAGAGAGAACGTGCTATGTAAGTCTGTGGCAAAATGTCTGAGTGGGATAAAACTAGCTGGGCGGGAGGCTGCTGGAGAACAGAGACAGGCTGTGTAGGTTTGAGGCTGTCGGGGAGTGTGACTTCATTGGTGGGTCTAAATATACTCCATAGATCATAACGTGTTACAAGGTTACTGCTCATGGTTGTGATCGCAGATAAGGCTTGCTCCATGTGCTTGCCTAATCTCAGACAACCCTTTCCCTATGGTAAAATCATACTGGTTCGCTCAGCTTTTACAGATTGTGTTTTTGCAAAAATTGCAGCAGGCACCTTGTATGTGGATGTGTCTTATGTCTTCTGTAGTGGGAGAGACAGGTCGCAGGCAATGGTATGTTGCGCTGCTGTTAGGCTATCCAAATGCGATGCCACAAATCTGTTAGCAAATGGCGAAGGATGAAAGAGCTTCACCTCTTTGTAGGGATACGGTAGCAGCGAGTGGGGTGTAGCTGTCATAACGAGAACTGTGCTTGCATTAGGATAAGAAAACACTGCATATTTACACTGTGATGTGATCAGGGTTGTGCCATTTTCCTTGTGAAGAAGAAAAATAAAGCCCTTCAGTCACTCCATCCCAAATCACAGCATATATTTAGAAACAGATCTTCTCACAAGTTACCATCCGGAGGTGAGGACAGGAAGTGGAGGTCTGTGTGTTCATGGTGCAGAGAGCATTTTTGATGAGAGGATGAAAGTTGCGATCATCTGAATCCTTTTCATTTCCTATCTTTAAAAAACCCAGTGGAAAGTACTCTCTCTGACTGTGTTCGCTCTCCTCAGCCCCTTCCAGGAAATTTGCCACCAGCAGAGTGACTGAAAGAGGGCTCTTGTTCTTGCTGTGTAGGCAGTAGGTCAGTCCTCCTGCCTTAAAATACTGCTTTCTGGTCTCGCAATTCCTTTCTAGTTGGTCTGGTGAAAGGTAGTTGAAGGCCAAAGGAAAGTGAGCTAGGAGGGAGAGTTGGATATGTTTTTGTAACGCTGCTTTCCCCTGAGAAATAGGCAATATAATGATGTATCTGAATCCTCTTTCTTTGGTCACCTCTTTGGATTAGTCCTCCCAAATGTACTTTGGATTTTTACCTAAAACGTACTGTTTTTAAGTTCTGTAATAGTTCCAGCCCACGTCTTAATTGGGAACGGCTGCTGTTGCTTTCCAATAATACTTGTTTTGTTCTGGATTCAGATGAAACTTCATTTTATAGCAAGGAAGTGCTAAAGAAGCCAGTACAGGGTTTCTTGCTAAAAGCCAAAAGTTAAGGTGGGAAGGGGAAAAAACCCTGCTGCCAATGCTGTGCAGAATGCAGAGAATGTCTGTTCTTTTCCCATTGCTCAAAGGGAAAATGACCTGTCTTTGAAGGGGGAGGGAATCTCTCCTTCCCTTCTTTGTCCCTTAACGTGGATGTGACCAGAGAATCCATGACAGGGATCTATTTTTATTGCTCTGTCTCATCTCGCAATGGACAGCTCTCCCAGAGCAGGAAGCTTGAGGGGGGTCTGTTCCTGCCTTTCCTATTGTAGTGGAGCTAAAGCTCTGAGCTCTCGACTAGCTCTGAAAAAGGATATATAGGTACTTCAGCTGCTAGCTCACTTAACCCCCATTTTCCCTGTGGTCCAGGGAGCAAGTGTTATTCCCAGGCATCTTGAACAGTAACCCGGTTCTGAAGTGGCAAACTACATGTGTGGACTGAGCTGCTTCCACAGCTGTTTATCAGCGCAAAGCAGATAACTTGTTGCTATCGGTATTATGTGCTCCAAGAGTGTGGTTTGATGTTTTTCACATTGTGGGGTTTTGTACAAAATCTTGCTTTATCCTGCCTGTAAAAAAACAAATGCCCGAACTGTAGCTGAAGGTTTGCTCGGTGAAGTCTGGCTGCTTCTGTGGGAAACAAACGCCAAAAGGCTAACTTCAAAATTTCTGGTTTGAAGTCTAGGTTTCTCTAAGAGGAGAGTCAGCTTGTTTGTGGTGTTCGAATTCTGAGAGAGGAGAACCTGTTTTTTGATGATATGCTGACGTGTTTTTCTGATGATATGTTGCAGCTGCCTTTCACATAGGTGAGTCTGTTGAATATGCAGCTGCTGTAAGCCAGAAATTTGATGGTTCAAAATCCCTGGTCTGCTCTGTTTTATGTAGGCCAGGGACCTGAGGACATTGTTTTTGTGTCTGCAAAAGGTCAGTCTTACTTAATTAAAATGGTGAGCACAGTCACCAAGTACAGCTGGAGGTTTCACAGTACATATTCTCATGGGGAGGACTATTTGAGCTACTTAACTGCAGCAGGCTTCGACAGCAGGACTGTGGTCCTTTGCTGCTGCCATGTGGTACTTCCAGCTGCTGCCAGATTCAGGATGGAAAGTTGACATTTCCACGATCCCTTCAGTTCCTCTAACCTCTCCTCTTCCCCTCTTTAGATCTCCTTCCACCAGGAGTCTGCAATCTCCTCAATCCAGCTGCTATCTACGCTAACAATGAGATCAGCCTGGGAGATGTTGAGATATATGGCTTTGACTATGATTACACATTAGCGCAATATTCTAATTTACTGCACTCTATGATTTTCGACACCGCCAGAGACATCCTGATAGAACAGTTCAAGGTAATGATCTGCTGAGAATTTGCATTCAGTCTTACAGCTGTCTTTGTGACTCCCCACACTCGCTTGTAAAATACAGCATTGTGCATGTGCCAATGACTTGTTTTATTGAAATAAACTCCATGTTTTACCATCTTTGCTTGCAGAAGTTTTTGTCTGTATGTGGAATTAATCTCCTTTGGGACATTTTGCTGTGCTCTGTATTTCTGAGGTTTTGTAAATATGGAGAAGGAACCTTAGTCTAGAAAGATTTGCTCTCTTTTCCCTAACTATGGAAATAGGCACACAGAATTGCAGGTTTGAGGTACCCAAGCTGGATAAACATGAACTGCGGGCCAGCACTGAAGCTGTACAGGACTAGACATGCACAGGTTAATGTGGATAACACTGTATACCATGTCCTATAACGAACACCCTATTTGCAATAGATGACTGCTCTATGCATTTTTTTTCTGGTCATGTCTTTCTTTTTCGAGTGGCTCTGTAGTGCCATTGCTTTGCCGCATATATGCATTGAATGGAGCTTAGCAGAAGTCTCCTCACTGCCTGAGGGAATCTTATGTTTTCCCTAGTGTCCCTTACATGAGAGGAAGTTTTTCTGGGGAAGTATTTCCCTTTTTGCTGTAGGGCTTTTAGCTGATCCTTTGTCTTTCTCCTTGGTCGGTTCATGCTTGTTGTGAGAAAACTTGTGTGCCTAAGCCAGTTCAACAGGCAAAATATTTGTGTTGATACCCAGCACTTATGTCTCTGATGATGTTGTTGTTATGTGTCTTCCCAGTATCCAGAAGGGCTTGGGAAGTATGACTACATTCCAGGGTTTGCCATACGTGGACTTCACTATGATGTACAAAAGGTAAGATGTACTAAGTTCACCCTCCTGGGCTTTTTTTTCCATCACATGAATGTGTTTTTAGTAGAAATTTAGTGGAATTGCTAACAGAAACATTGATCGCAGCACTGTCAGTGAAATACACAGTCCGAGTGCCTTTATCTGTCATTGTGTGGGTCTGTTTTCTTATGAGCTTCCCAAGGCTACCGTGTCTTTTGTGTTCTCATAGCCTCTAGCAGAATGGGACTCTTTAGCGAGGATTTTTGGTAAACATCTGTGCCAATTTAAAAGTCAGTCAGTTATTTGCACAAGCTAAGTAACCCAAGAAGCTTGCACAAGCGAAGAAAACCAAGCTTGTTTGTGTGATCATTTCTATCTTTCGGGATATTAAAAAGACAAACCTCCGTCCTGTATTTACAACCAGCACTTTCTAGGAGAGGCATTATGTCTTACTCTAATGATAGAAATGACTTGTCAGGAGAATGCTTTAGGAAGCTCTCTTTTTTTCTCTCCCTTCCCCCCTGCCCTCCCCTCCGAAGAATAGGAGTGCCTAGCAAAAGATCCAAGCTACTTGAGATGCATACTTAGGAGCACAGGCAAGCAAAGTGCAAGCATTTGCTTTAACCCTTTTTCAGTTCTTTGGAACAACTCCATAAAAGCTCAGTGCCCGATAATGTCATGCTGTCTGCTGCAGCCGGGCAGTCAGCTGGGAGCGAAGTAGAGCTAGGAGCTTGGTTATGGTGAGCTTTGAGCAAATTCAGGGAAGCAGGCAGTACAGGCGAGAGAGTTTGTGCTACCCTCTAGTAGGGAAAAAAAGAGAGAAAGAGGAAAAACTTTATAGAGATTTCCCATGTCTTCTGTCCTTGCTGAGGTGACAGCAAGGCAGCAGACCATTCATGAGAGCAGACCTCTTGGCTTGGCAAAATAAGTTAATCTGTGAGAAACTGAAGTTCCTATCTATGTGTAAATCTCTGGCTAATATATGAGAGGAACACAAAGGTGACTAGCCTAGCCAAACAAAGTGTCCTTTGAGTGAGTAGAGGGTGAGAACTGTGTGTTCTCAGGGTCAGATTTTGCAAAACACACGAAAAACTGGGTACTGCCTGTCAAGTTAATCTTTCAGCCTTATTTGCTTGCACCTGCTCACAAAGCGGTGGGAAATCTGCCCACAGTGTAACAAGCTAAAGCTACACTTATGTGGTATAGGGATGCAAAAATGTGAGTGCTCGCTCTGTGGAACCAATTACCTTGCATTGTGGTAGGAAATGGACAAACAGTTTTGATGCTGTGTCCTCATTTGATTTGCAGAGCGATACTAGATTTAGCATAAGGCTGCTTTCTGTGCAGTAGAGAACTTCTATTATGGCTTCTGAATGATGAATGGGGAGAAGAGAAGGGATGAGTCATGGATAGGGAGTCTGATACAAGAACTGCAACAAAGCTCTAATGTTACTGGCCTGGTCTCCTTATGAACTTAGCTTAGATGTGTGTTGGGGAGAGGAAGAAGTGGTGGCCGGGAGGGCTTTTGCATAAAGAAAATGACTAGGCACAGCTGCGCTCAAAGCCAAAACTTGCCTCCTTTGTTGTGCTTAAGATAAGTGTGACTACATATAGATCTCCTGTGCACACAGAATCTCCTTTGGAATGTGTGTGCTTTTCAAAGGGAGATAACAAAAGATTGTCTGAGTCACAGAAACGATGTCCTATTTGTTTCTTTTTCAACTGCATTCCTGCCCACAAACTTTGGAGTGTAACAGGCAGGGATATTTCAACTCCTGGCAAGGTGATTTTTTTGCCAGAGGGCCTTATAAAAACTCACAGTGTGGATAAGTGTGTGTAAAGGCAGTTGGGGGTTTAGGGGTAAGTGCAGCTTAAAATACATAGATGCGTGATGTTTATGTTGAGTTTTATTTTCTAAATGTCATCTGCTTGGAACTTGAATCTTAAATAAGGTTTAAGTGTAAACCCACCCAACATTAACAGTAAATATGTATTCCTCTTCACAGAGTCTTCTGATGAAGATCGATGCTTTCCATTATGTCCAGTTGGGGACGGCATATAGGTCTGTCAGTTTTGAAAATCACTTTGTAAACGGGCATATACGCAAAGGTGGATTACTAAATTTGAATGTAGGTTCATGTCTTTTTTTTTT
>NW_020449708.1:1025306-1048054 GCF_003343035.1 Apteryx rowi | reverse complement strand
TAAAGCAGTGTGCAATCTTGTCTGGCTTATCCTGTTTCCACTTGCTTCAAGTGCTTACCTTACACATAATTGCAGGGAGTTACTTTTCTCAAGCATTTTGAACCAAGTGTGGGTGGAAAGACCTGGAGCTTTTTGTAATGGTTAATGACACATACAGTCACGTACTCTGCTTGGTGTCAGAGTAGCAGCGGCAGCATGCCTGGGTTAACATCTGTGAGTAAACTGTGCAACTGGGAGAGAACTCCTCCATAGGTGTTCTGCATATGGGCCTGTCTTTTCAAGGCAACGGTGTGTCCCAACAGTGATGTACTTTGCTGTGTCACAAAGCTAAGAGGAGAGTGATCTCAATGTGCAAATAAAAGCTTACAGCAGTGCAGATATGTCAATAAAGTAATGACATGTCAGAATCTGGGCTTAGTTTAAGGCCTAGCTTGTCCTATTTTTCTTCTCTTCTGTTATTCTCCAAGGAGAACTGGGTGTAGATTGGAATTACTGGCTGAAACAGTGCAGAGCAAAAAAACTGTTTCCACAGACTGTGTCCAAAAAGTTGTGGGACTGGACACTGGGAGAACACCCTGCCCCTATCTGGTGTGGGTTTGGTGCGTAAGCAGTAGTGATTCATACATACCTGTAGCAAAGCTCCTGAAAAATGTTGTTGTATTTCTTGAGCATGGAAGCCAGCGTGTTTTTTCTTGAACTCTGGCCTTTGCTGCTAAGTTTCAGTTACAGTAAACACCCTAAGAATATTAAAAAGGGAGTTTCATAATCACATGGAATTGGCTTCTTTGAATGCTGTTTTTTTTCATGATTCTCTGGTACTGCCACATATTTCAGTGCAGCTTCATAAAGAGATTATTAGGGAAAACTCATTTAAGCTTTTTTTCTTAAAGTTTCCTTTTTAAGTGTCCTTCCTGAAGTCCTTAAGTGTCCTTTTCCTAAAGTGTCCTTTGCTTTTGAGCAAAACTTAGGCAACTTTTAACTTCTCAGAGTCTGTACCTTGATAGAGTAAGTTAGGAGAAAGGGAAAGTTGCTGACTGGTTGAGTAAACAGTTTGCTACATCCAAAAATTGTGTAAGAGGGAAAACTGGCAGCCGTCAGAAAACCTAGTGTTCATGAATGGTATAGCTTGTAGCCATACCATGGTTATAGTGTTTTGGACAAAAACAGTGATCCATGTTGAATGATCTGTTAGCAAAGGATTTTTCTTGCTTAGGAGAACTGAATAGGAAGGAAAAATAATTTGTTCATGTATGAAGAATCTTGAGAAAAGTTAGGAAGCTCTTTTCCTACACCTTTGCATTTAATACTAGTGCAACTTGTGGAAGCAACTTTTCCAAAACTGTCATTACCCAGTGCTACCAGAACGAGATCATGGGGCCCATTTGGAGGGCAGTCCCTTTGAGAGACTGATAGCATGCAGAGGGAAACCTCTGTACCGAACTCTCTATGCTGGAATGGAGGTAAAGCCCCTCAATTAACTTGAAGGCACAAACAAGGTGTCTGAAAAATGTCTTGGAGAAGATTTTATGTGAACCTTTAGAATGGCAGAGCTGAGTCAGGCTCTCTCTCTCATGCCAAGAGAAGTGTCTGAATTTTAGAAAGGATCTTGTTCATCCCATCAGCTCTTTCTCTGCAGTTTCTAGCTCTGTGGGATCTGGTGACTATTGACATACTATTTTTTTGTCTAGAGGGCTCAAACCAGTGCCTGATGAAGAACTAATCGAACTGTACGGTGGTACACAGCACATCCCCCTGTACCAGATGAGTGACTTCTATGGCAAGGTATTGTAAGCTCTTTAATGCTATGGTGCAGCATCTCTTTTACCAGCTAGAAAAACAAAGTGAATTGTATGAGCATGTAAATGATTTCCCTTGACTTAAAAAGGTACAGTACCTAGTGACCTGATTTGTGTTTTGTTCTACTGGGAATTTGCCCCAGAGGTTATTTAGCAGTTTAGCATGTGAAAGCTTTCGGTGAAGCATTCCTAAACAACAGGGCTATTGGCCTGGAGCTGAATGGCTCTGCAGGCTGATAGGGGGATGTCCCCTGCTTGCTCCTTGGCCAAATCTAGCTCCCAGGCTGTTGGGGCAGCTTGCAGCTCTGGTGTCTGCAGGGAGTTGTGGGGGAGGGTGTGGGGGTGTGTGTGTGCAGGGTGCTTGCAATGCCTTTCTCTCTTTGATTTTGGGTAGGTTTTTTCCTTTATGAAAATGATCTCCCCCACAATCCTCACTGTTTGTAGGGCTGGCATCCATGAATACTTTTTTGAGGCAGAAAAGTTGTTGTCACGGTAAAGGGCTGGAGGAGACGTAGAAGTCATTTGGTTGCCTGGACTGGAGGAAGTTAGAGATTTTTCTTCCTCATGTGCTCAGTGTGGTGTTGTGGGCAAGCAGGGCATTCGCATCCCTTTCCTGCTGGACTTGCTTTGTTTCTTGTCCTTTGTAAGTTTAGTTGCCTTAAAAGAAGGTGGAAGGAGAAGGGCAGGTTTCCTCTGCTAATACCCTTTGAGTCAACAGTGTGAAGTCCCCAACAAGGTTGCTTTTTGAATACTTTTTCTTGGGAACAGTTAATCTGACCAATTGCCTTCTGGATACACAAATACGCTGTTTATAGATCAGTGTTGTTTCTGTTTAGACTTTGATATCTGTGTGTAAACTGCACTTGTTTGGCCCCTGCTGTGCAACTCTTCTTACTCCTAGCAAACATGGGATAACTTAACCTTTCTTTTTTAACAAAAGTAAGCATGAAATCTGCTCTGATTTGTGGCCTTTTGTAGGACCAGAGGCTCGTGCCAAGGTACCTTTCTGTGCTTCTTTATAGGTGCTATAGCAGTTACCTCAGGTGTTTTCTTCTGACTTGTAGTTAGTACCTGACAGAGTCATACAAGACTTCCTCAAGTGGTAATTCCAAAAGGAATTGCCTGGTTTTTATTGGAGCAGACAGTGAAAGAGCCAATGAACACTTGCAGTTGAGCAGGATTAACATCAGGAAAATACCCTAATTCTTGTTCCATAGCCTGCTGATTTGAGCATTCCTTTGCATCCTTATTTCAGGATCTCATTTGTAGCTTCTCCCTGCGCAAGGATGGGAGGGAGTTTTGTCATGCTTCAAGGGGCCAGTCTGGCACTGCAGGTTGCAGGATTAAAAGTAGTTGTAAAAGGAAAATGGAAGAATATTGTATTTCAACAGCCTTTTGTGTGCAAGTTGTCTGTTCTCTAGAGAATGGTATTATGAATAGGTCATTATATAGAGCAGAATAGTACCTACTGAAGCCTATCCACTTCCTCTCTGGATTAGATGTCTTTACCCAGTCATTTCAAAATAACTTGGGTATTGAAAAACTCCATATAACATTTGGCCATGGAAGTAGGGATAGCAGTTTATTCTTTGAGAGGGGGTACGTCTCTCTAAAGACGTAATGAACCCCATGAGCAGATAAATGGTTCCCAAAGAGACAGGGGAAGTATACATCCCAAGACATTAGAATCTGGCAATGCCAGCTCAGTCTGTGCCGCTGACACATAGTGGGAAAGCATCAAAGTTAGGGTGGTTGTTGGTGTGAACAGTTGCAGTGCCGTTGGTGTGGTGAGGCTTTATTAAGGATCTTTGACCCTTTCCTTGTTAGTCTGAGTGCTGATCTTGCTGCCTGTGTATGGGTAACAGGGGGGTCTGCCAAGCCAGTGGTTCCAACATGGCATAAAACAAGTAGGATTGATGTAGTCAAAGAGTGTAAATATTCTCCCCTAAGGCTTTTCTTGATCCTTTGTTGGCAGGAATGTGCGGACAGCTACTGGCATCGAAAACACCTGCAGCACGTAAGCGCAGATCTTGCCTAGGGTTAGACAATGCAGCTAGTGCTGCATCTGCTGGTGTGGCTAGTGTTGGCCTGTAGTGAAGATGAATAATTTGTGGGTGTTGTGGAAAAACTGTATGTGACGTTCTTTTTAAATCTATGGGTCTGGTTTTCATCGTGATTTGTGTTGATATGTCTGCTGTAGGGAAGTTGAGGCTGATAATGGGAGGGGGAGAGGCCAGACTTGCCTTGTAGGGTGATGGCACAAGGCACAATAATGAAATCAGAGTCTTAGCTAACTACGAGGTAAGTCTTTGCTGTTAGCATCTAACACCTGACTGTCTTCTCTACGCTTACTGTCTTGAAAGGTGGGAACAGGTCATTGCTCTGCTCTGCTAAATCCTATACCTTGTGATTTCAATAGAAACTGCCTTTCTGTGTCCCTCTTGCTCTGTTCCCAGAATCCCTGAGCAGGGATGGGGAAAAAACTGTTGGCTATTTTCTGGAAGTTTTTCATTTTCTAGTGAAAGAAAGGTTTCCCCTAGAAATTGTACATCAAAGTAGACAAGAATCTGTTGAAAGGATTCAGCGAATATTGCTAAGCAGCCCATCAAGAACAGTACATGGCCCAAACCAGGGGGTGTGCTTTGTATTCTCTTCTGCTGTAAGTCAAGTTGTCCTGTGATGGATTGATGTAAATTGTATAATCCTCAGGACACCAACATCCCTTCTGATAGCAGCATTTTTTGGTAACAGACTGCAGGCAAAATGTTGTTTGTTATTCTTTTGCCCTTTTACATCTTCTTTCTTACCACAATTTGTGTTGCCCCAATATTGTGTTTGAGTAGTGCTGCGAAGAGAACGCTAGTCTCTTGTTCTATCCTTACAAGACCAGACTAAATGTGACCGTTGTTACATCCTGATGCAGCAGTGGCAAATATTTGGCATTAGGCAGCTTGTGCCCTCTGTCAACTCAACCATGTGTACCTTCTGTGATTTCTTGGATGCTGCCTTCATGTCTGTTTTTCACATAGCTATAATAAATGCCTTCTGATATGCTGATGTTATCCTAGAGACCAATGTTATCCTAGAGAGTTGAGACACTGTGACAGTCAGTCATGGGTTGCCAAGGTTGTAGCTCAAAGCTCACGTGCACAGGCATGACATGAGTGGATTGCTGGGATGCTTCAGGTGATGGGGTTCTTCGAGAGGTCTGAGTATTTCCCAAATTGCTTTTCATGTACCAGGTTTTAATAACTGTTCCCTTGGCTGATCCGGCACTTGAACGATGAAAGATAAAATGATTGATTTCAGCTTCAGTTCTCCAGCAAGACTCACCATAGTCCTGTAGACAGGTAGTACCTACTGAATAAACAAGCTTTTTTTTTTTTTATTGGATGGGCACTCTGGAGCCAAACTTGGCTGATGATCTGCTGAAAGGTTTGTGATTGATAGGCAATAAAACTAGCAAATGGATGGAGAGCTGCAGCCTTGCCTAATGCAAGGTGAGTTATTACTTCATCAGAGTTTAAATTTTCCATTTCCACTTGATTGCTAGCTAGTTCTAAAGTGGGCTGAAGTCTACACACACATGCACACACACTCTCTTTCTCACTCGCTCGCTGTTTCTTCTTCTCTGGCATGTGCCAGCTCTGTTTTTTCCATAGTGGCCCAATGTTGGGCAGACGGCCATTGGTAAACTGCGTGTTGAAGCAATTCTTGCATTGCTCTATGAAACCTCACTGGAACATGGTTAGAGCCGCTTTGATGCAAGTGCCTCCAAAATCACAGCCTTGTTTGGATGAGCAATGGGGCATCTCCAGCAAGGGGTGTAGCTACTTCTGTAGTGGAGCATTGTCTTTTGGCATCCTACAGTAATGGCAGGAGGCCAGGTGGGAAGCAAAGGACATGGAGTCAGAATAAGAGTTAGTGTTCTGGGACTGACTCCCTGCTTCCCCCATCCCTGCCACATGGTGTTAATAACGCTGGATTTGTTTAATGATTTCTGTGAAGGAGAAGCCTCTCTCTTGTCAAGAAGTGTTAATGCATTAGGTTAGTACTTTGGCAGAGAAGAGAGGGCCACCTGCTGAGTGGCTGGGGCTTCCCACATTAGCTTTGTGCTTTTTATTAGCCTGGAATGTTTTCCCGATGGTCCTAAGTGATGTGGGTTTGTTGTTGTATAGCATTTTTTGTTTAATGCATCTTCTTCATATTTTGCTTTCCAGGGTCCTTCGCTTAAGCAATTTATGGACATTTTTTCTCTTCCTGAAATGGCACTGCTGTCTTCAGTCATCGATTACTTCATAACTCATGGCATTGAGTTTGACCAGGTTCATCTTTACAAGGATATATCTGTGAGTAAAATGTGAATCGCCCCATAGCTCACATCAAATTTGTGAGCTCTTCGGCTTGTTAGCACAGGTGAGCTCTGTAGCACCTCCACCTAAGGTGCTGTTTGTGAGGAGTATAATATGATAACATTGTTGCCTCTTTTGATTAGGGCATTACCAGGGAATATTCAAAGCTGTGTTTTCAGGGCGCGTTGGGTCTCTGTCTATACTGCAAAGTTGGTGTTTGCTCTACACGTTTCTTGCAGGAGTGCCTAGGCCAGTTAGCTCGAAGATCCTTCCCCAGGAAGTATGTCAGAAAGCTTGTGTAAATGTTTTCCAGTTCTGCAGACTTTCAAGCTCTATGCTTTCCTGCATGACCATGCATTGACCATGAACCAAGCAGTTTGCTTTCTACAGCAACCGTAGTGAAGTACTTTCCCTTGCCTACTCTGGGAATTCACTCCTTCCCTTTGTATTTGGAAAGCAGTCTGATCCTTTTGGGATGTTTTCCTGTGCATGACTGTGATTTTCAAGAGGCAATTACTCCAAGGCTAATTGTGCCCTCCAGCTACACTCCAGGCATTTGAAAGGGCAGTATTGGATTATCAGCGCTGTTGGGGGTGCTGTTTTACTTCTCAATTAATGTTGTAGGCAAGAAGGAAGTACTCAAGATTGCTGTCCTGGATTTGTTAACAGATGAGCATATGGCAGTCCTTTCTCTGTGGGAAGGGGGTTTTGATCTGTACCTTATAGGAATTCAGTGGTCATCCTCCAGTAGTGGCCTGTATGTACACAGTCCAGTCATCTTGTGACGGAAATGTTGTTACATGTATGCTGCCTTTTTTGTGATAAGGATCCACCCTGTCAGCTTTGCTACAGCCAAGGATTAGGGCTTAGGTTTTAGCCTTCTGTTAGTGCTTGATAAGAGTATACCAGCTGGTTTCCCACAAGACCCTAACATGTTTCTAGGTTGTAGTTCATTTTCTCTTGGGGTGGGGGAAAACAGGAAAAGGAGATACAGCTGACTTCAGAGGTCTTGTGTCAAGAGTGTTTTCTGACCTTGCTTTTGAGATCAAAATGGTCTTGTTCCTAGCTGAAATCTTGAGAGCAGGTGGGTGGTTGCCATTGTCTAATATGTCCTCAGTATGGGGTGAACGGTATGCTCAAGTCCTCAGTCTCCTGAGTGCTAATCCTGGCATTTGTCTTTGCATCCTTTGCTGAGGAATGTGGTTATTCTTGAGGTGTGACTGAGGCAGGCAGAGAGATGAGGTATGACAGAAAATCCGTGCCAGTGCTTGAAATCCATATTGGAGAAGTGACAGGAGACTGTCCTGCACTTTTATCAGAATAGTTCTTGCTTTTTCTGTACAACGAGGATAATGATCATTTTTGCAAACCCATCCGCATCCCTCATGCTCGATAGAGCTATGCCTTCTTAGAATAGCAATGCAAGTGCAGAGAAATGGTTTGTGGACATGAGCACAGAGATCCTCTGCCTACTCAGACAGGTTTCCCAAGAGGACTCGTGTATGCCAAACTTATTACAGCACAGACTCCCAGTGGGTAAGTCGTGGCTATACTCGATACTGTCTGTCATTATTAGTGGTAATCCTGACTGCAGCGCTATGTGTTTGAGAGCAGCCTGAGTGTTAGCGACACTGCACTGAGTCAAAAGCGCAGGCCCTGAGGCAGTGGTGAAGGTTTGAAACAGGCATGTAAACTGTGTCATCCTGTTGCACCAGTTTGGCTGCTTCATATTTGAGAGCAAGCACATGCAGTTTACCCTGCCTTCCTTTGGGGAAGTTTTTGAGCCCTGTTTGGTACCTCCCCAGGCTATCAAGATTTCACCTGCAGGAAAGTTACAGTTCTCCCCCTGTTTCTTTTTGGTTTTGGATTTTTTTTTTTTTTTTTTTTTGTGGAGTATTTTGGGTTTTTTTATTTAGGGAAGGAGCAAACTGCAATCGCTTTCTGCTCTGCAGAGGTAATTTTGACACAAATCAAAAGCATTGCTTGCTTTTAGTGCCAATGCTGATCAAAATGAAGTTGTTTTCTTGCTAGTGCTTTTGGTTTTTGTTTGGTCTCTTAGCCCAGTACAGCAGTCTCTCAGTGAATGATCTGTGACCGCTGCCTTTTCATCGTTCAAATCCAAATGGTGGAAATAGACTCCTAAAACTCCTGTTTGTTTTGAAAAGGTGCCTCCTCCTTCACTGTCCCCCATCTAAGCTGTAAATACTTCTCTCAACTTGGAAGGAAATGATTTTGAGGTGAACATGATTTTTCACCACAGCTGTCACCACTGCAGTGAGACTAGGTTACTGTGTTGCATTGTGGGCAAATATTACTGTAGCATTGTGTGCAGCCTCTGTGGCAATGTCAGTGGTGAATGCGTGAATCCTCTCTGAAAAGGTGGCTTTTGAAGGAGTACGCCTACTGTAAAAGTGATTTAATTATCCTGGGGAAAGGCAGCCTTTGTTCTTCTGTCTAAACTGTCATGGATGAAAATGGTACCCCTAAAGCACATGCACGCACTGCAAAATGGGTTTCTGCTCTGGAAATGGTTTCTGTATCTGGCATATCTCTTTAGACGGAAACTTGTGAAGAATCTTAGTTGGGTATCTCCAAAAGTGTTTTGGGTCTTTGCCTCTGGGCTGGAAAATAGAGGATGTTGGATGCCCTTGACAATAATCTGTTTTATCTTGCCTCCTGCTTGAAAAGTGGTCAGTGTTGTTTTTGCAGACAAGCCCCCCAGCACTCCCAATGGAACCTTTTGTTGTGTCCCTGTGCACTAGCTATCTCAGGACCTGCTGTTGCAGCCTGCCTTGGCTAGTGGGAGCTGTACCGGAATCACAGACACACACCTCTGCTGTCCTTCACCTCAGCCACGCTCCCATTCTTTGAGTCACATTTGGTAGAGCTTCCCCAAGCCTAGAGAGGAAGAAAAGCCAGCTAGTGTCTGGGCCACCCAGGTTTTGTGGCAGTAACCAGTTTTGGAGTTGCACAGTCTTGATTGCTATGACAGCAATGCGTTAACATATCCTGGTTTCCAGGAGCAGGACAGAAATTGTTCTTGCTTGGCTAGGTTTTGAGGTTTTTTCCTCCCCATTTACTGCATCAAGTAAACTAATACAGCCACTGTGTTCTTCTTTTTGGCATGGTGGTGAGCCTCGCTGTACAAGGTCCTCTGCTTGGTATTGATGTAACTTTTCTTCATTCAGCAAGAAGAAGGGATGAGTCATTACTGTATGCTCATCAGTGGTTGCAGTAGGCTTGCAGGCTGGGAAGCAGAAATGCTATATGTAAAACTGAAACTTTTTTTCCCTACCTTTTTAGGATGCCATTAAAGATGTACATGTGAAAGGAGTGATGTACAAATGGATTGAAAAAGATCTGGGTGAGTTAACTGAAGCTCTGGTACCAAATCCATTTTGACGTCTTGCTATACTATGCAGAATCTACATAAGATGGCTAGGTAGGTTCTGCACTCAGTCACAGGAGTCAGGTGGTCAAAGAAATTAATGAAGTACTTGGATAGCCAAGGGGTGGAGTGGCGTTTAGAACCAAATGATATTTAGGTTCTGGTGGAAGATCTTTTTTAATAGAGGAAACAGTTACCTCATTGCTTGTGTTTCTTTTTCCTTCTGCCTGCAAGTGAGGGGTGATGGTCCTGGCATAATGTGAAGATGCAAAGACATCGTCTGGGAAGGTTTCCTGGTCATTCAGAGGAGAGAGAGCTCCTAGTAGCCATATAGCCTCAAATGGCTGTGCCTGTCCATTGTGACATTTGGATATCAACCCTCTTTCTTGCCAGCCTTTTCAGTTCCTTAGTCTTTCTCTTCGCTCTAGATGGGTTGATTAGGATGAGGAAGGCCATTTTGTCACCATGGTGGTTCACTACCAATCTGCCTGAGGGGGACTGATGGGAATGGCATGTAGCTGAGCTTCAAGGCTTTTGCACTCCTATTAGTATAGGTGCTTAGGTTTGGTTTGGTTTTAATGAAATGTGGTCATGACCTATGCCAATGTTTTTTGATCAATGATGTCTGTTTTATTCCAATACAGAAAAGTATATTCTACATGGGGATGAAATCTATGCTGTCCTAAACCGACTGGTGAACCACAACAAGAAACTCTTCCTCATTACAAACAGTCCTTTTAGCTTTGTGTGAGTATTGTTATTGTGCATTGATGGGTCACCATGGCACAACAAGTGCATTGCAGTGCAGTCTTTCACATGAGCATTGAAAGTTGTATGCTAGAGGTTCCTGTGGCAATAGTGATGAGACTGCTTTCTGGGAACTGGTTGTGGTGAATGGTGAGCCCCACCGCTCTCTTTACACCAATGGCTCTGACTGTTTGAGGAAGCTATAAGGCTTGGCTGGCCACAACATTACTGAGACACCACTTCGGATTACCTCCAGTAGCTTGTGCTGGGTCACAGAAGTACAGACTTGTTTGGACTTCCCATGGTAGCAGGAGAAAGGGAGGGACAGCTTGAAATTGTCAGAGTGCCACATCAATCCTCTGTGTGATCAGTCAGCATTGGGAGATTCAGAAATCTCTGTGCTTTCTTCTTTGTTGCTGTAATGAGAATTGTTGTAAAGATGCAATGGTGGGCCAGTACATCGAAAGAGATTGCTGGATCTGTTAACTTTTCTGCTTTTTCGCCTGTAGGGACAAAGGAATGAAACACATGGTTGGCAAGAACTGGCGGGATTTATTCGACATGGTCATTGTGCAAGCTGACAAGCCCAACTTCTTTACTGATAGGCGGAAGTATGTGTCCCAAGACGATGATACACTGCTGCCTGAGGCCAAACCTAGCCAAGCAAGAACAAGCAAGGGCCTGAGGTTTTAGGCCCTTTCTCTGGATTAAACGGTTCCTTTTACCTTTCAGAAAAGTAGTGTTTTTCTAAGTATAATCTAGCTCCATACCACATCCAGCCCTGTCTTGGATACTCTCTGAGGAGATGTCTTGGCCAAAACAAACCTACCAGTCTAGGAATAACATAGGTAGTGCCAAACAGAAAGTATGTTTCTAAAATTGGCCATATCTAGCCTCAACTGTTTTGTCATGGCTTGGGCTTACCTTAGATTTTTAGGGGTATTAATTATGTGCTTAAATCTTTAGAAGGAAAATGGGAAAGACCAGAGAAGCGGAATGGTATGTATGAGAGCTGACTGTTTCTTGGCACTAGGTCTTGAGAGTGTGCCAGAATCTTTCCTTTTCCTGTTACCCACAGAAAATAACTGTTTTTTTTAGTTACTGTATGTATGCTGTCTTGTAATTAGCAGCTTTGGAAGCCTTTGTACATAGTGGCTGAGTTTTGTGGTAAGTTAGGAGCTGCCAAGGGACTAGCTCATAGGCAAGCTGTTGTCTTTGCTTTGTTCTTTGGATTATTGGTTTGGGGGATTTGTGTCTGCTTTGTTACCTCAATTGATGACTGACCAGGAATTATTGTATTCTGTCCTTGAGGAATCCTTCTTTGTGTATTTTCTTCCCCCACTCTCAAGGCCACTAGCATAATTAGGAATAAGGCTATGAAATGGCTTACTCTGTCTGTGCTGACCGTTGGAAAAGAAACACCCGGTCAGTTTTAGGCATAAGTAATGCAATTGCTCCATTTCCAAGGTTGGCCCATGTGCGCTGTATGAGATGCGCTTAAGTGCCAGCAGTCCAGAACTTTAGATTGCCTTCACATCTATGGCCTAGCAGTATTTCAGAGCATTGTTACATAGGGAAGGCCAGATAATATTGGTTATAATGCTTTGGATTTTCTCAGAAAGCAAAGGCAAAGCAAGACACAGTGATGCTATGAGTGCAGTTTATCTGACTGTTTGTTTGTTATCTGAGCTGTTGTGGAAACTGTCACATATCTGTGTTCACTGACTAGGAAAAGATAATTTTGCTCTGACACGATTGTAGGTGTTAGTGACCAAAGTCGAGGGGGAGAAAAATCAGATACCACTTTGTTCAACAGTGTTTTTGTGAGCAGTTGCTATGCATTTAACTGTATGAGAGTGCTAGGGGTACCCTTACAGTAAATACAATTTGTTCCACTTTAGTGATCAGGGTGGAAGAGGGAAGATGTTGTTTGGAGTATTGTCCCAACAGTCACCTCTAGTTCCTTAGTAGGCACTGCTGACCCTCAAAATCATGCAGACAGGGGATATAAGCTCTTGCTCGCTGCTGCTATTATTTCTCAATTTTGTGATGAACCAAAAGCTAGATGCTACAGAAATCCATTTTCATGCTGGACAGCAATACCCTGCTACTGCATGTGTAGTGCCCGTTCTTCGTTTCCTGCTGGTGAGCGAGGTGTGGAAAGGAAGAGAGAAGGTCTGGATAGTGCAAGATGTGTAGGAGCATGTTGCTCTGAGGACAGTTGCTGTTTTGTGACTGAAATTTGACAGGGGCATCACAGAAGGGATAGGTAGCCAGCATATGTAATATGACTCTACTATTGCAGATAAGTGATATTGAAGCCACTTATGGAAAATGTAGAGTTCTGTAAGGGACTAGTTTGCCAGCCATTTTCTGCACAATAATCCCATTGTCCATGCCACAAGGAAGTAGTTTTCCTCACCACATGGCTTCTACTGCTACCTCTGATGTTTATTTCCCTCTTACCACCTGCAGTGATGTAGTGGTAAGGGGATTTCATTTCAGCCTGAGAAATGTCAAAAAGAAGAAACTGAGCTTTCCTGATCTTGTGGGAACCTCAAGTCTGAGAAATGGGCATGCTGCAAAGCAGGAAGAAAGGATGCACTGCATGTTATAGGGAGCCTTGTGGCTTGTTCTGAAAGCTGAGTAAATGTGCGTAGTGTGCTGTTAAGGTCCAACTGAACCTGGTAAAGGTTTTCTGCATGGGATGTGAGGGAAAATGTCTTACAAATGTGGCCTGGAGCTATGATGCATAAAACCTTATGGCTGCATGGTACCTAAGGTCCGCTCATGTAATGGACCAGTGGAATGACAGGGCACACAGATCCAAGGTGAGGGGCAAACCTACTGATGGTGAGATGTGGTGAACTGTGGAGTGCTTTTTCTGAGGGAAGATGCAGGTGTGCATTGGGACCACTCATGGTCTAGGAGGTCTCTTGCCTAAACTGGTAGGCTGTAGAGCTGGTGGGGAAGGCAGGGTTCCCTCTGTCCTATGGCAGCTCAGGATCCTACACTATTTCTCCTGGATGAGACTGTCCACTGCCTGCTGCAGCAACAGCTTTTGGTCTTGGAGCTCACAGTTTGGACCTCCTGCCCCACAAGGAAGCAGTGCTCCCATCTAACATAAACCTCCATAGGGATCAAATGTCTTAAGCCTCATTTTTTCTTCTGTCTGAGTGGAAGGTAACAAGGCAAGCCCTCAAGAACAACAGGGGTCAGCTGCCAAGATCAGCATGGAGACTGTTCTCCATCTGCTCCTCAGACTGCTCTATCCTGTTAAGACATTCCACAGTCTCTGTAGTGCTGGGGAGTAGCCAGACTGCTGAAACAGGATGGAAAGTGTTTCATGGCAAAACCTGCATGGCCACAGCATTTTCAGAGGGAGTCTTTTTTTTTTTTTTTTTTTTTTTTAAACCTGCTATCTGAAAAGCAAGAAGAATTGTTAGGGCTATTACCATGAAAAAGTTACAGTCAGTGGAAGCATTTTGAAAATATTTTTCTTTCTCTCTGACTTTCTCTTTCCCTGAGAAAAGAGTGCAGAAGAAGGTCACTTCTCACATAACACTTTTATTATGAGTTGTTACATAGGTGAACAAGTTTTCTGATTTGAGTCTTATAGCTGCTGTAATGATTGCCAAAAATCAAAAGAAGTTGACATCACCCCCTTTTTTTTCCAGACCTTTTCGAAAACTGGATGATAAAGGCTCACTGCAGTGGGACAAAATAAGCCAGCTGGAGAAGGGAAAGATCTACAAAGAGGTAAAGTGACCTGGGTGCATAAGAGATATGAAGCAAGAGTCTGAAATGGTGGGTACTCATAAGATGCATGTTTTGGGAGTCATTGGAAAAGCCTGGAGATAATAAAGAAACAGGAAAAATCAGAGTGGGAAAAAATTATGTTTTTTTCTGCAGATCACTTGTAGATGTTTGACACTGGTGTGTGAAAAGTGAAAAATGGAAATCCTTGAAAAGAGTGCCTGTGCTGGCCAATGGGAACAGGAGATGCCCTCTGTGCACATGCAGTGTTCATGCTCGCCCAGTATGATATTGTTCCCACAAATATTTTCAGCATGTCTCTTGGCATGCTGTGGAGCAATAGCCTTGGGATTTGTGTGTCTCTGGAAAGTCCTTCAGCTTCCGCTGGGATGTCAGCATTAGGATAAAGGGTCTTTTTGTATATCAGAAAGCCTTGCCAAGGGCTGTGTTGACTGTCAGCATGTGATAAACTCACCTCCAAGAACAGTCAGATGTGTCTCAGGCCAGGTGTAGAAAAGGCTGCTCTCCTGGTAAACACAGCTTATTACGATCACAGGAGGCAGAGTTGGAATAAGGTATGACAGAGCTGCTTGGTAAGGAAACTTTTCATCTGCAGCTCTGAAATGGTTTCCTGTGCAGCTCTATGTGTGGGTCATGCTGCAGAAAGGTGTGTAACTGGAGTGATGCATTCCTCCCAGGTCAGTTGGGTTTGGCATTAGAGTTGGAGGATTCTTTGGGTAGGGGCAAGAGGGGAAAGGGCAGGGCCAGGTAGCCTGTGGTGTTGGGTGCTTGCTTTTCTGCCCCAAAGGACCTTTGCTGAGCTATCTCTGTGAGGCCAGGCTTTTCCCTACTGCTGTCCTGTGTGTGTGAGAAGGAGCAGCAGGGGAATATCATCTGCATGTGGAGCAGGGATCAGGCCCAGTGGACCCTGTCTGCTCCAGTGCACAGTCAGCTAGTGACCCGAGGAGCTGTGTTTTGGTCTTGCCCAGTATGGCCAATAGCTGCATGTTTCCCTTAGCTCTCCTGACATCCCAGACCTGAAACCACTGTCTTGGACTGGCTGTCAGAGCTGTGCTCGTTGAGGGTGAGAAGGCAGAGCTCTCTGAAATGTGATGGGTATGCAGAGGTCTTCCACACCTCACACCTCACTCCAAACTATCCTCCGTAAGGTAGGAAGAGGTGGCAGGGGCTAACAAAGCTGCCCGGCTTTGTGCCCCATGGTCTTGTATAGTTGTCTTGACCTCTTTTCACTGCCCCTTTCTATAAAGATGGAGGTTTTTGCACAGGAAAAGATTGTCAATAGCACAGGCTGCTTAGTTTTTTTAGAAAGGAATGGTCTTTGTAAGCTAGGAGAGGTTTCATGCTGGAGTGGCTTGTGGAGGAAGGAATGAAGAAACAAGGATAATCAAATAGGGTAAAAAGCCTGGGTCCCATCTCTCTTCCCTTCCTGAAAGAGAAGCATGTCCGAAGGATGGACTGTTACTCTGGTGAGCTTGCTGCTTCAGGGTGTTCTCCTTGCAGCTGATCTGTCTGCTGAGAACATGTGCCTCTTGCTTTAGGACGGTTTGTTCTTGGTTATGTGAGCTGTGGGATCCCATGGGAGGAAATCGTTAGTGAGGTCACGGTCAAATAGCTGGGACCTGACCTGTGGTAGAACAGTAGGTCATGTCCTTGAGTAGCACTTCTGGGAAGACTCTGGCCTGTCCAGTGGGTCAGTCAAAGCACTTTACTCATGTCCCATCCTCTGCCAAGGGCTAGGAGCTGGGAAAATGCAATCAGAGCTCATACAAAGCGTCCCTCCCATGGGCAAACTTTACCCGTGGGTTAGCAGCTCCCTTGGGGGAAAAGGTGCACCTCAGCCATCAGGTTTAATAGTCCAGTGTTGAATTAAATCTTGTTCTTGACCACCTGCATCTTGTGGCCACAGGTTGCTCAACCAAATGTGTGCTGCACCAGGGAAGGGGAAAGATGAGGGAAAAAGGAGGGATGGGTGGGATTTTGAGTTCCTCTTGAGTTCTCGCCCATGACCATGTTCCTCCCACTGTATCAAGGCTTTTGCCTGACTGGTCTGTGGGATGTGACAGAGAGTGTATCCTGGTTGTAGTCCACCCTCTCTCCAGCATTCATGGTTTCTTCGAGTGCCACAGTATGCCTCTTTCTGGCAAGCTTTAGTAGCCATGGACCTTGTGCTAGTTATGTTGCTAAAGGGTCCTGAGCTGACTTGTTCCTCTCTCCTGAAGCACAGCTGTTTATCAGTTGTGCTGTGGGTGTCCCATATGAATGGGACCTCAGGGATCAGCATTTTGCACTGAAGAGCAGGAAGTTTAAGTGATGGCCCTCTAATCTGGTGTGTTGTCTCCCTGCTTTCTGACAGACATGGTGTTTTCTGTGTGTGGCATGTGTGTACTCCCCTCCCTTCCTAGCCTGTGATCTCAGAGAGGAAGATGCAGAAATAGAGATGAAAGGGAGAGCTGGTTCCAGGAGCTCGTATAGCAGGTCTGAGGCCCAGCTGAGGTCCAAGCATGGGTTTTCTTATCATCAGGCCCACTGCTGTTTGAGGTGACCAGAGTACAGCAAGGGGAGCATCCTCCTCCCAATGCTGTGGTCCATTTCCCTGTTATGCTTGTGGCTTCTTGAGCAACCCTCAAGCGAGCAGCAGCAGTGCTGCTTTCATTGTGTCCTAGATATGCAAAGCCTTTCCTGGCCCTGTGTTTCTGTGCTGTTAAGTGAAGTCTGCACAGCCTTGGTGTTGTTGCAGAAATGGGAGGCCCAACATCTTGGCTTTGGGCACCCTTTGCAATGCATCCATGTGTGTGGTACGCTGGCAGTTGCCAAATGCAGGGCTGCAATTTGTTATGGGAGCTGGCTTGCATTATTGGCACTACTGACCCTGAGTCAGGCAACCAGGCATCTTTCTGGGGTGGTTTTAAAAAGGGCATGAGAGGCAGGTCTTCTTACAGAGGTTTTATACCTGACTGCAGGGTCGGTGCTGTTGGATAGGCATGCTAGATATTCCCTGGCACTGAAGGAAGCAGTGTACTGGCTGGACAGATTGCTGTCGAGTGACTTGCAGGTTTGCATCAACAGCTTGTGCTGGCACAGTCCAGTCTGTTAGCATTGAAAGGGCGTTTTGCTTTCCTAGTGGATCTTGTTTCCATCATGACTCATGTGGAAAATTTGTGTGGAGAGTGGAAGGAGGGTCCCTGAAGTCTCCTCTGTATGCAGGCGGATGTTTGGAAAGCCTTGCAAGCTGCTATTTTGCTGTGCTTTAGCTAGGTGCTTTGGAGTTTGGTTTGTTTTGCTTAGTTGTGAATCTGCCCAAGTTGCCTGTTTTTTTGGCTTGGTTGAGCAATTCCTGTGAATATGTGAGTGTTCTTAATCTTTTGGGTTGGGATGGTAATCAGTGACGTGAGAACAGTCTTAAGTGCTCTTAAGTCGGAAAGCCTTGCATGATGGTGCTCACCTTGTCTCTGATGCATCCTGTGAGGTGAAAACATTGTCATCTAGTCCAGCAGCTTCACCTGGGGTTCTTTCTATCAATTGCTCAGGTTTTTCTGATCAAGGTGTCTTTCATTTTTGGGCTCTAAACTGTCTCCTTTTGTTTCCCTTTTAGTTCATGTAGTCCCCCTTGACTTGCTGTGCCATAGAGTACAGAACTCCTTCCCCATGACTTGCTTATTGGGGTCACAAGAGTTTTTTTCTTTCTTTTTCTTTTCTGTAGACTCTGTGTGTTTGAGGAAGACTGTGGCATGTACAGGGGAGTTGTCACATGGGAAGAAAGTGGGGAAGGATAAAAACGTGATTTTGAATGGTGGGGGAATGAGCAGGTTGGCATCTCATGAGGGTGCGCATTTGCCTGCAGTGTGGCAGCATGTTGCAAAGTCAGTTGCATTGACAGTGCTGCTGAGGTGGCTGCCCAGTACTAGCCAGTGCGAATGGAGGCATTTGTCCTGTAACCACACTCCTGTCTGTGTTCCCTTTACTTACAGGGTAATCTCTTCGATTTTCTAAGGCTAACTGGTTGGCGTGGGTCCAAAGTACTCTACTTTGGTGACCATCTCTACAGTGACCTTGCGGTAAGTAACAAGGTCTCTGCTCTCTATGCTGCTTCCATGTGATCCCAACAGGGCTTTAAGTCTTGTGCACTGTGGTGCATCAGAAGGATTTGGGAGCCTGTGTCCAGGCTGAGGCTTTTAGGCAGTTACTCATAGAGGACATATTGTAATGGTGCATGTTGCCAGACTTCTGCACCTCTGTCCTGAGACCTCCCTATTGGCTTGGAAAGCCTGGATCATCCCAGAATGGCTGAAGAGAGGAAGCCTTTGTGGGAAAAGCTAAAGGGCAGAAGGTAGCAGGGTGCCAGCAAGGATGGAAGCAAGCTTGTTAGAGTCCTGCCAAGCGGGAAGAAGCAGTGCAAGATGGTTAGCTCTTGTGGCAGGAGAGGAGTGCGAGTGAGGCAGTGCTGGGGTTCTTCTCAGTTGATAGGAGAAGGGTGAGGAGAGAGTGTAGCCAGGTGACAGCAAGCTTCCTCTCTGGGTGATTGTTGTGGTTGCAGTTGTGTTGGAATGCGAGATAGGGCCCTGTTCTGAGTGCTCAGGTTTCTGGTGCGCTATGTATGGTGCTCTGCAGGCTGCGGCTTTCAGGGACACACGTAGGACATGTAAGCATCCTCATTCTGCTGCTGTGCGGAGGCAAGCAATTGAGAAAGGATTCCTGAAGTACTTTCTGCAGGTTGAGAAAAACTGCTGGTTGTGAACTTGAGAGTAGTTTATGTGGGTCCCAAGGCTCACTGGTTGCCACATTTCTGGGTGGTTCATGCAGGTGATCCTGGTGGCTGTGAGGTGGATGTGATCAGCATGACCCAAGATGTGCCGTTAGGATGCCTCTTCCCTGAGAATCAGTAATGTGAACAGACCGCTCTTCTAGGAAATTCAGTTGTGTTTGGCTGTCAATCTTATGCTGAATTCTTGGTTGTTTTCTCACCCCGACCTCTAGGACCTCATGCTGCGTCATGGCTGGAGGACTGGAGCCATAGTGCCTGAACTGGAGACGGAAATTCGTATCATAAACACAGAACAGTACATGCACTCCCTGACCTGGCAGCAGGCTCTGACGGGGCTGCTGGAGAGAATGCAGGTAAACAGCTCCTGTCTGAGTGGGGTGGGTAATATGTCTTCTCCTTCTGAGTCTGAGATTTGAGCTTAGCCTGGGAATAAGAGCATGTACCATCTTGCTTGTGTTCTCAAAGAGCATCTCATTCTCCTCAAATGGAGGCAATGCTGTGGGTATGTGGGATTGTGAGTTACAGTGGAATCTGGGGGGAGCTGAGATGTGACTTGCAGGACTGATGAAACATGGTGTGTTCTGCTGTTGTCTTTGCAGATGTATCAGGACGCAGAGTCAAAGCAGGTATTGCTGGAGTGGATGAAGGAGCGTCAGGAGATTAGGTGACTGCATTGCCCTCCTTGCTTGTGAGGTCTCTCAGGGGCTCCCAGGCCTATTCTAGATCTGTTTTGCAACCTGTGTTTTGGGGAAAGTGGTACTGCAGCTGTGGGCACGTGGTCCTCCCTGGTGCCCCATGTCTGTGGAGGGAAGCAGCAGTGCAGTCCCAAGATGGGGAGGTTGGATGGGTCAGGTGCAGGGTGGGCTAGGGGAGATGGTGTCAGCTTGTGCTGGGAGGGATTGATAGGCTGTTTGCAGTGCCAGGACCTGCAGCAGCACTCTTTGCAAGTGCATCCCTGACTGTAACATGTATGTTAACAAGGAAGAGTAAGGTAGCGTGGTGAAAGATGTGTGCATTCATCATGGTCTCACTGTGCAGGGGTGGTCTGCTTAGCAGCCTGGATGGGAGGGTACCTGGGGTGATCTCTGACTGTGCGTTTGTGAGTGGGTTGATGCGGGCTGGAAACTCTTGGAGTGCTTCTCTGAGTTGGCTCGACTCCTGTGCAGGGAACAAGGGGGTTTTGGGCTGCAGGTGCCGAGGCCACTGTCCTGCTGCCATAGTCTTGAGCATATCTCATGAGGGAGTCCCCCTCGGGAGCCTGCAAGGCCATGGAGTGTCTGGTGCTGTGCGGAAAGGTGCCACAGCCTGAGCAGTGGGTCATACTGAGCAGGAAGTGAGCGTGAGGAGTGCCTCATGTCAACAGAGCACCAACTCTCTCTTCTCAGGTCACTGACAAAGAACCTGTTCAACCCCCAGTTCGGAAGCATCTTCCGCACCTTCCACAACCCCACGTACTTCTCTCGGCGGCTGGTGCGATTCTCCGATATCTACATGGCATCCATCAGCTGCCTGCTGAACTATGATGTAAACTTCACCTTCTACCCCCGCCGCACCCCTCTGCAGCACGAGGCTCCTCTCTGGATGGATCAGCTCTGCACAGGCTGCATGAAAACCCCCTTCCTGGAGGAGATGGTGCATATCCGGTGAAGGGCCATGCTGGGCAACAGCATGGTGAGAGTTTGTATGTGGAGCTGGGCTGCTCAGCTAGCAGCACCTCTCCGTCTACCACTAAAGGGTGTTTCACACTTATGTATGTGTGTAGATTGTGTGTTTATTTTTTCCCCTCACTGGCACCATCCCTTTCCTGAGGTGCTTTGCAAAGACAGGCTGGACAGAGGGTGGATGCTTATTTTGGGCCATGAGTGAGCTGTGGGGAGTCCTCTGTAGGAGTAGGTATGACTGACAGCCACTATTAGTGGCAAGAAGCTGCTGCCCTCTGCTCTGTGCCCAGAGAAGCGGCTCAGAAGTGGAGTCCTGAGTCTCTTTTACTCAGTGAGCATGACCTGGACTCCTATGTAAGATGTGACAAGGCGTGTTAGCCTTGCAGCTGCTCTGACATCCTTGGGAACTATGGTATTGGTGATTCTGCACATCTGGACAGTGAGGGGACAGGGTTGCTGACCATAAGTAAGTGAAGTGTGTCAGTGAATGTATTACGAATGACTGTGAAGTCAGCAGTGTTACCTACCCAGAAATGGTACCAGAGGCCCTAGGACCCATCCCGTTCCTGGCCAGCCTTATCTGTTGGGTCAGTGCCTCTGGTAGGGAACTGCTGAGTTAAATGTGCAGGATGTCTGTGTCCCATATGACAGTTGGGTGGAATTGGTGTCAGAAGGTCCAAAAAATGAGTGTTTGGTGGTTTGCCTGTTTTTGAGTAGGCTTGGTGCCATGCGCTGTCAGGTTGTTGTGGGCTTGGTGCCATGTGTTGTTGGTATTTTGAGAAGGGTCTCTAGAATTGTTTGGCAATTGATGGTGCAGTGTGGCATGTTATGACTTGCAGAGGGCCATTTTTAGTCTGTTAGGGAAGGTGCAGAGTTGTGGCAGTAGAGGTGCTGGCCATTAACATGTTTCTCCTGAGCTATGCCCTAAAGTATATGGAATGGCTGGTGAAGAGGTACTAGGAGTGTGATTGTGAAGTGCTGCTGTTTGTGATGGGTGGTCAGAAAGGGGAGTGTGCAAAGCACTGTCACATATCCTCTGGGTGAGGAAGAGGAAAGAGATGATTAGTAGTGATGCCAGTGGTGAAGGCAGGTCAGTAGAGGGCAGGTCATGGAGCAGAGGTTGTCTTCTGGGGGGGCCATGAAGGGGCCGGAGCTACTTTGGGATGTGAGGTGCCAAGAGCAGGCTCTTCACTTTGCTCCAGGGCCATATTGTTACTCACCAAACTGCCCTGAGGAGTAGGCAGGACACTGGGAAGGGGATGAAGGGGCAGGTGGGTAGAAATTGTTGAGAGTTTGTGCTACCCTGACTTGGGTAGGCCATGGGAAACAGGAGCAACAGTCATGCCACAGAAAGGCTGGGTGGCCCTGTCGTTGCTTGGCTATGTGGGAAATGGGTGCTGTGGAATGAAAGGGTAGGAGGGCTCCTGGGGGGGGGGGGGAGTATGTGGTCTGTGAGGGCCCCAAATTGGGCCCCAAGGGAGACTGGTAGTGTAGATGTTGTCATTGAAGCTAGACATGCATAGGCAGTCAGAGGAGGTTCAAAGGCAGAGGCAGTGGGAGCAGGCTTTGGAGGCATGGGAGCTGGTTGCCGCCCTTTCTCCTCCTCCCTTCATTGCTGCACCATTTGCAGATGGTGACAAGGGTGATGGGTAGTGTTAAGGTGTCCCCTTTAGGTGGGAGATGAAGCCATCCCCCCTTGTCAGAGGTGTCTCGTGGCTAGTGCTGAGCTTGCTTTCTATAAAGGCCAAGTGAAAGGTTGGGGCTGTGAGTGTGGTGCGTTTTGGGGATTAGAGTGACTCTCCCAAGGTGTGCCAGCATTCAGCAGTAGTGTCAGTGTGGCTTAAGGGGAGGGGTTTTGGGGGGGGGGGGTGTTGCCCTCAGGGATGTGGTAGCCTGTCTCTGGGTGTGCACCTTCACATACCAGGGCTGCTTGTCCAGTGCAGTTTATGAGATGGTGCAGTGTTGCTGGAGTGCTGGTTGTAGATCTTTTGGTCATGTATCAGCTCTGAAAGGTGGCGAGATGGGCTGTGTTCCTCAGAATCCTTGGCGAGGTGTTGGGGGGAGAGGCAGTGAGGTAAATGGGTGTGAAGGCAAGGGAGGGTTCCCAGGATTTGGAGGAAAGCCTGTGATTGTTGAAGGCTGCCGGGGGATGTGTGTGTGTGTGTGTGGTGGTTGCACGCAGTGAGTATAGAGGGAAGGCCAGGCCTGCCCAGGGTGTCAGGAGTAGGGTTTGCACGTCCAGGATGTCCATGGTGCAGGTGCTGT
>NW_020449708.1:1022650-1024516 GCF_003343035.1 Apteryx rowi | reverse complement strand
GTTCAGGATGCAAGATATATGAATGTCTGTGTGGTGGGTAAAGGACTGTTTGTTATTTTATTTTTGGGGGGGGGGTAATGTTGTAGGAATTAGTGTGGAAGTCGGCATGGGTTGCTTGTGAGCAGTGAGCTGTGGCAATTGATGTGTGGGCTGCATGTTGCAAACATGGGTGGGCAGGCAAGACAGAGGCACCTGATCAGTGCGGCGGGCCCTTGTGCCAAGGAAGCTCCTCACTGAAAAGTGCAGTAATACAGTGGATAAGTAAGTGCTAGCAACCCTTAGTGAGACACGCACATCTCTTCTCCCTTGCGCTCCTCCAGGTGGTGTGCCAGGCTGGCCTGTCAGTCTGTCACCTGAGTCTCACTGCCTCTGCTTCATGCTATGTGCCAGGCTATTGCAGACTTTCAAAATGCCTTGCTCTTGACTCAGCTGCCTGAATAGTTGGTATTACTGTAGCTGCTCTGTGTTTACTTACTAGGTAACAAACTGTGTTGTAGTATGCGCACATGGCAATTGGTGTCTTTGTACAGTGTGTAGTCTGAAGGCTCAATAAAGGTCTGTGGTGTGCAATAACTAACTAACCAACTCACTACGTAGGTGGTGCTTGTCTTCTTTCCTTTGCTTGTCCTGGGAGGGCAGCTTTGGGTGCATGACCAAGAGCCTGGGGAGCAGCTAGAGGGGGTGTCTGAGAGACTGGGTGCGAGGTGCTGGGGTGGGGGTGCCAGAGCAGGGAGGAGCATGTTGTGCTCTTTAATGGCCATGGTGCAGCAAGGCTGACACATGGCTGGAGCAAAAGGGGTGTTCAAGACCCTTACTAACAACTAATGCAAGCTGTATCTGAATATGGGGGGGGGAGGAGCTTGCCTGGGTAACATAGGGGAGGGCTGGTATTCACAGTGGGAGAGAGATGGGGCAGGGAAATGTCATACAGTAAGACTTTGTCTGGTGTTAGGTGACTGTGCATTTGTGCTGTGGTTTAATTGAGCTTTTGGTGATGGAAGTGAGGGTTTGGGGCACGCTTTGGCAGACCACCTCTAGTGTAGCGTATGGAAAAGGACCAGTAAAAAGTGCGGGCTGGCTGGAGTGCTCTTCCGTTGTATGTTGGCTCGTGGGGGCTGCGGAGCTGACTGGCGTGTGCAGATGGAGTGATGGGGGGTGTAAAGAGTGCAAGGCTGTCATCTGGGGAAGGAGGAAGAACTGAACTGAACTGAACCGGGCTGGCCACAGAGCAGCGCGAGGGCAAACAGATGGGGTCTGCTGCGGCCTCAAGTGTTTACGCAGCGCTTTATTTGTCTGTGTGCTTCGGGATGCAGCAGCAGGTGCTGTGGGGCTCGGCCTGGGGCCTGGGAGCGACGCTCCGTAGGGCGAAGGATGGCCGCAGTGTCGCCTCTGCCAGCGTCGTGCGTGCCCGGCGCCTCACTGCAGGAAGCCGTGGCTGTCGGGAAAGTCGTCCGCGAGGAGCGAGTCCTGCCGGGAGAGAGAGGCGGAGGTGAGCCTGGCTGCCGTGCAGGGGCAGCCGTGGCAGGAGGGGTGGCGGGCGGTGGGGGAGGGAGGGAGCGGAGCACGGGGGGGGCAGGCGGCGGCCTCGCGGCCGTTACTGCAGTACGTTGAGCGCGCGGAGGGCTGAGCTTGCGCGCATGCGCGGGCCGCGGCGGTGCTCACGTGCAGCGGCTCGTAGTCGGGGGCGTGGCCTCCGTAGAGCGGGTTGGGGATGGCGACGAGCGGCCGCTGCGGGCGGGGCCTGGCAGGCCGCAGTCCCGCCTCCGGGCGCACGCGCCCCTCCTGCTGCTGCTGCTGCTGCTGCTCCTCCTCCTCGTCCGGGCGCAGGTCAGCCTGGAAGAGAGGCGCGGCATTGGCGGGGCGGGC